>NC_056740.1:354799628-355044628 GCF_019279795.1 Protopterus annectens
TCCCGTACCAGCATACCTAAAAATAGTGAAATTTTTCACCCTCAATTCTTGCCTAAAGTATCAACTAAAGCACACATGGTTTTGCACATGCTGTTCACCTGAGTGTCCATTTTCCTTTGTCAGATCATACCTCTATCCCTTTATAACCTCTGTCCACTTCTACACAACAAAGCTTTCTACCACTCTGCGCCTCAGCTACATTCCTGTATCCCCACTTTACGTTTCAATTTCTTTCTGACCTTCACAATTTGTCCATCTCCTTCAAATACTTTCCACCATTCTCTTATAACCATGTTCTGTGTCAGCATGTACCCAAACTTCCTTACTCCTGCTATCCTTGGCTTGTCAGGTGTACAGTGTCTCTCTTCCTTCTAGCTTTAACTATTATCTACCTACTGGCTAGTGTTTCATACTCTTTACCTCATTTTTATTCTTTCCGGACATCTGTACTGTAATCCTCCTTACCTGTATCTAATGTCTGCTTGTTACATATATTGCGCATTAACTGTTTGCATACTAAATGTTTTATAATTTGAAATTAATACCAAATAATGTCAACACAGAAGAAATACTTATTTTATCTTTGTAGAATACAAGTACCTGTTGTGTGTGGATGTCTTAAGATCTCTCTATGTAATGTACCTTTGTAAATAATTTGTTCTGTCTTGAGTATCCTAAATGTGTCTGCTGGATCTATTCTTAATGACCTTTCATTGGTCACTAGATATAAATAAACTTTAAGGCATCCTGCACCAACTCCCCTTTCCATGATTCACCATTGTTCTGATCTATGTTGAAAGAAAGATTGAAGAGGTGTGAAAAGGGTGTTCAATTTGAGGACCCTCAGTGAACCTTTAACAGGAACTAGAAGGGATTCAAATCACTGTTGTTCAGGAAACCCCAGCATCAGCCCTTTGATTATCCTCAGGTAGGGGTGACCTCTGTAGAGGCAGCCCTTTCAGTGGATGCAAATCATGAGGTCACAGAGGTCTGCAAAACCAGGTGTACCAGAGGCTGTTCTCAGGCAAACGGACCTATCTAGCTGCCCACTTTTGGAGACAGTTGCACATCTCTTTTCACCATTTGATTGTGTGGATGGCCAACTTGCAGAATAAGTGATTAAGAAAGATAATATATTGAGGCTATACTATACCGTTTTTTGCATCTCCCTCCCCCTCAGCAACAGCCACTTCCAAATGTCCTATCCCACAGCCACCAACTCAAAGCACCAAAGAGAGTTCTCCATCCTCTTGCAAAATAAAGCCATCTAGGGGGTCCCACCAGACCTAGTAGGGTCAGGAAACTATTCCAGATTCTTTTTAATACCAAAGAAAACAAAGTCCTCAGGCCATTTCTAAATCTGAGCAGCCTAAATGTCTGTCAGAAAAACACCATTCATAATGGTCATTATGCAACGGTTTTACCTTGTTTTGAAGGGAAATGACTGGATGTGTTTGATGGTCTTTCAGGATGCGTCCATCCACTTTAAAATTGCAAAAAAGTCCAGAAGGTTTTTGTGCTTCTGACCAGGAGCTAATCACTTCCGTTTCAGAACATTGGCCTTTCGATTTTGCCACAGTCCCCCTTAGTGTTCACTTAGTGCATGACAGTAGTCACCGCTCTTCTGTAACTTAAAGGGATCCGCATGTTTCCTTAGCTACACAATTTGCTCCTCACTACAGCTGGTGTAAGAGTCCCTGCAATCAGCCAGTGCTTACATTTTGCAGCTCTCCCTATCTTTAGGGATTTCTATAAACCACGAAAAATCATGTGTTCAGCCTACTTAATAGATTAATTTTATCAGTTGCTATCTGGACAAAAGAATGTACAAAGTAAGCATTCCCAAGACATAACTCAAACCTTCTATGCTGCAATTCAGGCACTCTTATAGAAACAATCTCCTGCATTGTTGGCTCTTAGAGTTTTAGGTGGTATAGCTGTTTCAGTAGTCATGGTAACGTACACATGCTTCAATATGAGAATACTGCAATTGATCATCTCTATACAGTGGTCATCCATCAGCACTTCATATAACCCAGCTCTGCAAATTTCATTTGAGGTGGTGGTTGATGGTCCCTAACCATTCTTGCAGGTCAGCTGTTTGAACTGCCACTGCCATCGGCAACAGTAACCACGTTTGCACCCTTTCTTTAGTGGGGAAACATTTTAGGGGGGAATGCCCCACCTCATTAGTAAGGACATCTCATCCAGGGACAAGGTAGTCATAACATCCCTGTATTCTTCCCTTATAAGACCCATTATTGAGTGCAATGCCCCTTTTGGCATGTACCTCACAAAGCACATGCAGCAGCTGGAGAGACCACAATGGTTCCTCACCCGGGGAATCCAGGGCCTCATACATCTGCCCTACACCGGCTAAAAGCCCTGTCCCTCTACTCAGTCTCCTGCAGACTCTTCAGAGGTGACCTCTGTCTGGCATACAAAGCAATCTCAGACCCCGCCCTGATGGGACTGCTACATATCCACAAGTCAAGCTCCACTCGAGTAACCCGCATGTGCAACCTCAACCTGGTCTGTGACATCAATAGGACTTGTTGGCGGGACAGGTTTTTGTCTCGGAGACTCCCCCTTTTGTCGACTAGACTCCACGTAAATCAGAGTACCTCATTAACCCTTTTTAAGTGCAACCTGGATAACTGGATGGGTAACAGAAAATACACCCCTGGGACCTGTGTACCTGCTGGACAGTGGCATAGGGTGCTGACTTGTAGAAACATGGGCTAAATTCTTGGCTAGGCTTGTAAAGCCTAGTAATGTCTTATGATCCTATGAATTTGGATACAGGGGCCAATCTACACATCAAAATTCTAGAGATGTTGGTAGTTCTCTTAGCATTATAGGAATTTCAGAGCTTTCTTAATCCAGGACTGATAGCTATTTATTTAAATTGTCTGTCATGGTACATCAACAAACAAGATCAAAACAAGTCCTGTGCCCTTTGCAGAGAGGCCATGAGAGTTTGGCAGTGGGCAATAGATTTGCATCACTTTCTAATTGCAACACACACACATTTTGGGGAAAGTCCATTGTCTAGCAGACTGGTTCAGCACGTCTATCCTGATTACTCCCAAGTAGTCCTTCAGTTTGTCAGTTGCTGAGTTGATTTTCAACTACTGGGGCCAGCCTTTCTGCAATTTCTGTCTCCTTCCAACAAAATGCAGCAGCTACTTTGCTCTGATCATCTGAGAGTCAGTCATTACAGGCTTCTGTAGTCCGTCAGTGGCCCCCAGACTTTTCTACATCTTTCCTCCAATTTCCCTCATTTCAAAGTTTCTACAGAAAGTCTCAACATGCAAATTTACAATAATTCTCATTCCCCACTTTGGCCTAGGCAAATGTGGTTTCCTCTGCTCAGGCCTCATTTGAGGAAGCCCCCATGGCTTCTAGATCAACAACTGGATCTTATCTGTCGCCCAGCCAACCAGCCTCACCTGGGGTCCGAATGGAGAGTGAAGTAATCAAGTAAAGGAGAGTATTACTGCTGAAATTGAATTCATCCTCAAGTCTTGGTGAATACCTTTGTGAGGTGGACCCCATTTTCACAAAATCTCAGCAAGACAACATCGATATATAGACTGCATTTATATAGAGTATGTCATGGACAGAAGTAGGTTAAAATTTTAAAAAGAGAGCTGGGTGCACAAGACCCAGGATAAAAAAAAGTGTTCAATCCTGGTAGGCACACTGGTGCCAGGACTGGAAACGATGACAGTGTTGAATCCTCAACATACTGAAACATTCCTACAATGGGACCAGGCCCATGGGGAGGATAGCCTCCCCTGTTGTAGAAGAATGAAGTAGTCCACAAAAATTGATGGGCCAAAGAAGAGCCATAAAGACTGTAAAGTGGACTATTGAGGATAAGAAAGATATTATATATTGTTACTATAATGCAAAAAGCCCAGAATTTCCAGGCACAAGATATACAAAACAATTAAGAGAGAAATTACTGAAAAGAAAAATACTTTCACAGAAAAAACTGTTAGAAGCTTCAAATGAAAACTTGTGTTCATTAATACAACAGATTTGTGAAAAACCGTATATAGGTGAAGAAACTTTGATCAGTTTGGAAAAAGAAGCTTCTGAGAAAGTGCAAAAATATAAAAACCTAGAAATATTTGAAAAGTATAAAAAAGAAATATGGACATGGGAAAGAGAGAAATTTGATATGGTGCAATATTTATGCAAAGATAAAGGCCAAATTAGTCAATATAAAGAAGGCAGCTCCAAAGTTATTCGACGAGAAATACAGGCAAAGGCATCCAGATATGAAAAATTTCACAATAAAAAAAATATATCACAAAGATGGAAAGTAGAAAGGAAGATTAGTAAAGTAGAAGTTAAAAAAATAGAAGTCGAAGTTATGGAGTGCCTGCAAATTGAAGGATTTGGTGGAGAAGGTCTAACACAGGTTACATCACAGCATGATGGAGTGAGTCCCCAAAGTAAGGAGAAGCAGAAGATGTTTGTGTTTCACTGTTGCAGTCATTACTTTTGGGTTATCCTGCTGGCAGGCTACCCTCAGTCGGCCAGAATTCCAAAGTCTAGGTCCGGCATCAGTTGCTGTCGCCTCTTCCCTGACGTCAGTGCGCCAGGGGTATAAAAGATGCAGCCGATGCCATTTTCTTCAGTCTTTCATGCCACACGGTGCCCAAAGCAAAAGCAGTTTGCAAGTGCCGGTCAGCAGACTCTTGAGATTTTCAAATCCGAATTTCAGAACCGAAGTCTTCATTAAAGCTAAGTACCCCATTGGGGAAACTTTTTTCTTGCTCCAGACCGATGTCAGAAAAAGTTAACAATTGTATTTCTTGTGAGAAGCAAATACCTCATAAGGATTTTCACTCTTACTGTATTCCTTGCCTAGGCCCTGATCACAACGTTGCTAGCTGTCGGTTTTGTGCTAGATTTAACCAACGCACCATCAAGCGTCTGTTCAATTTTGCATTTCATTACTTTGGCCGTAGATTTAATTATATAATGCTGTCGGACCAGCTGACAACCGGAGTTTACAAAAAACGCAAGGACAAGGAAAAGGATAGGCATCTGAGGTCCAAAACTGACGACGAAGCCTCTGTTAGGCCAGTCGCCGGTTCTCAGTGAGGCACTTTCGCAGCCCCTGGCGCCCGCTACCTCAGAGCCTCAGGCCGCATCTGACTCCCACGTGGAGCCGACTGGGCCTCTGGAAACTCCAGGTATTGGACACTCGGAAATCATTCCCTCAGATGGGTCCGGAGCCGCTGAGCAGACATCAGCTTCTGAGGGTGTCTTCAGACCTACACAACTATATATTAAGCCATCTTCAGCTTCAAAGACTAAAGCAGCTCTAAAGACAAAGAAAAAAGTACAGCATTCTCCTTCTCAGACTTCCATGCCTAAAAAAACGATGCTCAAAATGGCTGAAGACCTAATTAGTTTGATCAGGGGCTCCCATCTCCCTCCTGATAAGAGGCCTAGGCAAGAGACAGAGTATGATTCTTCTGATCAGGTTTCCATTTCCTCTTCCTCTTCTGAACAGGATTACTCCATGCTTCCCTATGAGGATTCTGATGCTGAAAAATCCATTCCTTCAGCCTCTCCTCCTGAGGATTATTCTTTTGGGGAAACCCTGCATACCACGAGGGAGCATTTCCACTGGGAGAGCCAAGATTATTCTGAATCTAAGAAAAGGCTCAGAGACTTTCTGCTACTTCCTCAGCACAGACCCCTTGCTATTCCACCTGTTCTGGACATTGTAGATGTATTTTCAGAGTCTAGCCTGTCTCCTGACTCTTTACCCCCTGCACCTGCTAAGCCAGACAGATACTACAGGGTCCCGGATTCTCATAAGTTCCTATATAAAAACCCCGCAGCTGACCCAGAAACTATATCTCAGGGTCCCAGAGGGATTAAAGCTTATACTGCAAAAAACCCTGTCCCCTCTGATAGGGATTCTAGGGCTCTAGATAGATGGGGGAAAAAGTCTACACTTCTGCTACCCTGGCCGTAAGGGCTTTAAATTGTCAGTTTCATATGCTTAAATATCAGCAATATTTAATGTCACTGCTTAAACAGAAAATGTTGACAAATACTGAATGTTCAGAGAACAAAGAATTGCAGGATTTATTGCATGCAGCTGAACAAGTGGGAAAGCATACTTTGCAATGTGGTTATGATTCACTGGAGGCCTCTTGCAGGGCTGCTGTTACATGATCTGTTATTAGGAGGCATGCTTGGTTAAAGGAACAGAATCTGCTTGATCATGTTAAAGCAAAATTATTAGATGCACCATTACAGCATGATACTTTGTTTGGTACTAAAGCAGAAGAGGTGTTGAAAAAATGGAGGATAAAGCAAAATCTATGCAGACAGTCAAGGATTTCTTACAGATGTCCTTCAAGAATGCAACTGCAGTCCTTACATATGGGTTGTCCTGCCTCAGGCAGCCCTTCGGTCGGATTCCAAAGTCTGGGTCCGGCGTCGGCTGATGTCGGCTCCTTCCTGACGTCAGAGCGGCCAGGGTATAAAAGCATCAGGCGACGCCATCTTCTTCAGTCTTTCTTGCCGTGCGGTGCCCTAAGCAGAAGCAGTTCACAAGTGCCGGTCAGCCAGCTCCTGTGTTTTCAGATACCGAAGTCATCAAAAAGCTAAGTACCTCATTGGGGAACCTTTTCTTGCCTCAGCTGATGTCAGATAAAACTGCAAAAGTTAATAATTGTTTGTCTTGTGGTAAACAAATACCTCATAAGGACTTCCATTCTTACTGCCTTCCCTGCCTCGGCCCAGACCATGATGTCTCGGCCTGTGCTTGCTTCAATAAGTGCACACTTAGGCGCCGAGCAGAATTTGCTGTAGACTTTTTTGGAGAAAATTACTCCTATATCATGCCGTCGGAACTACCGACAGCACATACTTCCAAAAAACGGAAGGACCGGGACAGACATCCGCGGTCCGCGACTTCCACCGACACCATGCTAAAGCCTACCGCAAGTGCATCGGTCTCTTGGAGGCGGTAATTCAACCGCTCCAGGCCGACAACACCGTTTTACCGCTCACTTCGGTACCGGAGGTTTCCCCGGTGCCGGTTGTTGATTTTCCCCCTGAAACCAAAGCCCAAGATTTGCCTGACACCATACCGGTGGACAAAGTTACTCCAGCACATGGGGCAGCAAGGCCTCCCTCCTGTGCCTATGTCCATTAAGGCCTACACACGTGCTAAGGCTGCCAACCAGGCTAAGTCTCACCCTCCTAAATCTTTTCTACAGGGTTCAACTTCTGATAAACAGATCATGACTTTAGCTGCAGATCTAATTTCTTTAATCAGGGTCTCAGGCTCATCCAGACAGAGTTTTCAGCCACCTTCAGACAAAAGAGCTAGGGTTGAGCAGGTGGATACTCTTTCCTCAGACGAGGCCTCTGGTGAGTCAGACCTTTCAGATTCCCAGGAAGAATCTTTCCCGGCCTACGAGGATTCGGATGCTGATGAATCCATTCCCTCTGCCTCTCCTCCTGAGGATCTTTCTTTCGGGGAGATTCTCCACTCCATGAGAGAGCATTTTCAGTGGCAGGGCCAGGATTTCTCCGACTCCAGGAAAAGGCTTCGGACTTCGCTTAAGTTACCCCAGCACAGGCCTTTAGCTATACCCCCAGTGTTAGATGTATTGGATGATATGTACTCAGACTCCAGTACTTCTTATTCACTCCCCCCCTGCTCCGGTCAAGCCGGACAGATATTACAGGGTTCCTGAAACTCATAAACATCTCTTTAAGGCACACTCTGCTAATCTAGGTCCCTGGAGAGGTGGGGTAAAAAAGTTTATACTTCATCCACCCTTACCATGAGGGCACTTAACTGTCTTTTTCATATGTTTCAGTATCAGGATTTCTTGATGGATGATTTACAAAAGTAACCTCTCCTGAGCCTTTAGATAGAAAGGCCTTGCAGGATTTGGTACATAATATTCAGCAGGTTAGCGATCATTTTCTTCAGTGTGGTTATGATGCATTGGAAGCTTCATGTAGGTCAGCTATGACAGGGGCCATCATACGTAGACATGCTTGGTTGAAAGAACAGACATTGCCAGATCATGTTAAAATTAAGCTTCTAGATGCACCTCTGGAAAAAGATAAGCTATTTGGTGCTAATGCACAGGGTGTGTTGAAATCAATAGGGGAAAAAGCTAAATCAGTACAAACAGTCAAATATTTCCTCCAGGTTCAGCCACCAAGGTTCAGCAGGAATTGGCCTTCAAAGAATTGGTCCTTTCCAGACACTGACAAGTTCCAAAGGGGAAAAAACAGGCGTGCTCGAGGTAGAGGGCAATACCGAGGCTCCTACAGGGGCTGCCAATGGCAGCCAACAAATCAGAGAAGTGGCGCTGTTCCACAGGTACAACCACAATGACTTGACTTTGACACCGCCGACCAAGGCTCAAAGAGAAGCACCTTTAGGCAGAAAATTATCCTTATTTTCAAAAAATTGGCACGTTTTTACAAAGGACAAATGGATTTTGGACATAGTAGACAAAGGTTACAGGTTCCACTTCCATACCTTACCAGCAAGACAAGGCATGCCAAACCTGCCACACAATCAAAGGGCAGAGGCACTCTTACAAGTTTCAAAGCTACTACAAATCAGAGCAATAGAAAAGGTTCCTCCTCAGGAACAAGGCCAGGGATTCTACTCAAGACTGTTCCTTGTTCCAAGAAAAGAAAAGCAATGGAGACCTATACTAGACTTGTCCACTCTAAACACTTTTCTCATTGTGCAAAAGTTCAAAATGCTGACATTACAGCAACTCCTTCCCATGCTGGGCAAGGGGTCTTGGCTGGTTACTCTGGACCTCAAGGAGGCATACCTGCATGTCCCAATCAGACACAGCTGCAGAAGATACCTCAGATTTCTTGCAGGGCCAGAGCATTATCAATTCTCAGCATTGCCTTTTGGCTTATCTACTGCACCCAGAGTATTTACGAAATACCTGGCATCAGTAATTGTGCACTGCAGACTCCAGGGGATACAAATATACCCTTTCCTGGACGACTGCCTTATTCAAGCGGACAGCAAGCAAGCCTTGATAAGAAACTTGGACTATGTCATTCATCTACTGCAGGCTTTGGGATACACAGTCAACATTCAAAAATCATGACTACTGCCATCCCATCAAATAATTTTTCTAGGAGCCAAACTGGACACAGATTCACGAATGGCTTTCCTCACAGAAGAAAAACAAGAACAATTACCAGTTTACTTCAAAGGCCTAGCAAAGCACACCCAGATGACTGCAAGGAAGATCCTGCAGGCCCTGGGTTACATGGCATCTTGCATTCTTCTGATTCCAATGGCAAGACTACACATGAGAAAACTACAATGGTACCTAGAAAGTTTATGGTCTCAACACAGCCACAACTTAGAAGCAACTATTCCACTCATTCCATGTCTACAAAAGGAATTTTTGTGGTGGACACAAGCAAGCCTGCTAAACAAAGGCATGTCCTTCAGCAAACCTCAAGCAAGCCAAACCATTACAACAGATGCCTCAGATCATGGATGGGGGGCACAAATGGAGGGCAGATGCATTCAAGGGCAATGGGCTCCCCGGGAATTGCATCTGCACATCAATCAAAAAGAGATGTTGGCAGTGATTCATGCAATCGAGGCCTTCGGAAAATTTCTTCAGCAAGGTCATCTGTTAATAAGGACAGACAACACCACTGTTATGTGGTACATAAACAAACAGGGAGGCACCCATTTTTACCCCCTCTGCAGACTAGCAATGACTCTTTGGGAACAGTCCCTGAAACTGAACATACAGTTGCAATCCCAGTTTGTTCCAGGCAAGGACAATGTTCTGGCGGACAGTCTAAGCAGAAACATTATGGATCCGCACGAATGGATGCTGCATCCAGACATTTTTTCACAAATAACTCATGCATGGGGAAGGCCGGACATAGATCTCTCTGCCTCACACCTCAATCATCATCTGAAGAAGTTTTGCTCAAGGACTCACCATCCTCAAGCCTGGAGAATGGATGCTGTCTCCTTCAGCTGGAATTCTCTAACAATCTATGCATTCCCACCTCTACCATTAATGACCAAGGTGTTACTGAAGATCAAAGCAGAACAACCGAAGGGCATTTTGATTGCTCCAGACTGGCCGAGGCAGCACTGGTGTCCATTACTAAGGAGCATAACTTGCACCAAGCTGTGGCCCCTGCCTCAATGGCCTCTGCTTATAACTCAGCACAATTACAGGACTGTTCATTCCAACTTGCAAACATTGCAACTGATAGCTTGGAGGGTTCCATGATTTCTACCCATATCTCTCTCTCCAAAAAAGTTAAAGAGATCTTACTGGAAGCACGCAGGCCTTCCACCAGAAAAACTTATTCAGCCAAATGGAAGAGATTCAACATCTGGAATGCCAACAGGGGTCAGGATGCATCAGTAATGAGCATCCCACAGATACTAGAATACTTGGCAGAAATGCTTCACAATGGCCTTTCATATTCTTCCATAAAAATACACGCTTCAGCAATTTCAGCAAAATACAACCGTGATCCACCTGTGTTTTCACATCCTTTGCTAAGACAGTTTCTAAGAGGGATAAAGAATATCAAACCTCCAAGGAAACCACCAGTGCCTGCATGGGACCTCAACTTCGTTTTGGAAAAATTAACCCTTCCACCTTTCGAGCCAGCAGCATCTTCATAATTGCAATTTCTCTCCTGGAGAACAGTTTTCCTGTTGGCAATTACTTCAGCAAGAAGAGTCTCGGAGATACAGGCCCTCATGGCAGTACCTCCATTTCTCATTTTCCATCAGGACAGAGTCTCTTTAAGAGCCAATCCTTCATTAATGCCAAAGGTGATATCCAGGGTTTCTCTAAACCAAGCAATTCACCTGCCTACTTTCTTTCCCAGTCCTCAAAATAAAGGAGAAAAGCTTCTGCACACTTTGGACATACACAGACAATTGTGCTACTACTTGGACAGAACAAAGGCCAACAGAAAGTCAGACCAACTATTTGTAGCCTGCGCAGCTGGAGTACAAGGAAAGGCAATTTCCAAGCAAACAATTTCAAAATGGATTGGAAACTGCATCAGATTCTGCTACTCTTTCCATGGAAAAGTTGTGCCAGCCAAAATCAGGCCTCACTCCACCAGAGCTACAGCCACCTCCACAGCCTTTCTAAGAGGGGTGGCTACAAAGGACATTCTAGAAGCTGCTGCATGGAGCTCCGTGCATACATTTTCCAAGCATTACAACCTGCCTTTATATTCCAGATCCCGAACAGGCTTTGCTTCGGCATTCCTGCAGGGCATTTTAGCTACACCATCCTTATCTTAGATCCTACCACCCCCAGCTTGGCTATGGTATTCAACCCATATGTAAGGACTGCAGTTGCATTCTTGAAGGACATAGTACAGTTTTGTACCTACCATAAATGTAGATGTCCGATAGATATGCAACTGCAGTCAGGTTTTCCCTCCCTCCTACCCCTCTGTTATTCTCTTTATTGGGTCCTCTCCCCCTTTCTCAAATTAGCTGGAGAAATCTGTTATGGTGTATCTGTTTATTACTGTTGTGCATGTCTGGATTTTTTATCCATTCTCTAAATTTAGCCTTCCTTGGAGGGCACCTGGCATCTGGGGCAAGAAACACTGAAGAAGATGGCGTCGTCTGATGCTTTTATACCCTGGCCGCTCTGACGTCAGGAAGGAGCCAACATCAGCCGACGCCAGACCCAGACTTTGGAATCCGGCCGACCGAAGGGCTGCCTGAGGCAGGATAACCCATATGCAAGGACTGCAGTTGCATATCTATCGGACATCTACATTTATGGTAGGTACAAAACTGTACTGTACAGCCACCCAGGTTTAGCAAGAACTGGCCCTCTAAAAATTGGTCCTTTCCAGTGTCAGACAGACCACAAAGAGGCAGATACAGGTGTCCCAGAGGCAGATCTCAGCCCCGAGGCTCATACAGGCCTAAACAATGGGGTGCTCCTACCTCCAAAAGCAGAGAAGACAAATCACAACCTTACAGGAAACAGTCTCAATGACTTTCCTCTACCAGATCCAAGCACTTTAAATTTGGCAGCCCCCTTAGGGGGAAAACTAGCACTTTTTTCATCAAATTGGCAAATGATTACCCAAGACAAATGGGTCCTGAACATAGTGTCCCAAGGCTACAGGTTCCATTTTCACACCCTACCAAGTTCAAAAGGTATGCCAGACAATCAATGGACAGAGGCACAAAAACAAATTACTGCCCTCATGGACATGAGGGCCATTCAGCAAGTACCACAACAAGAGCAGGGGCAAGGATTTTACTCCAGACTCTTTCTAGTACCCAGAAAGGACAAAACCTGCAGACCTATACTGGACCTGTCTATACTAAATACGTTTCTGGAAGTTCCAAAATTCAAGATGTTGACTCTACAGCAGCTACTGCCCATGATGGGCAAGAAGGTTTGGCTCATAACTTTGGACCTAAAAGAGGCATACCTGCATGTCCCAATCAGACGATCTTGCAGAAGATACCTGGCTTGATGCATTACCAATTCTCTGCACTGCCCTTTGGCTTATCTACTGCGCCCAGGATTTTCACAAAATGCCTGGCACCAGTAATTGCGCTTTGCAGACAAAAAGAAATTAAAATATATCCATGCTTGGATGATTGCCCAATTCAAGCAGAGAACAAAGACATTCTTCTGAAGCATCTGGCGTTTGTAAAAAGATTACTAATTGGCCTAGGGTACACAGTAAACGAAAAGAAATTAAAACTAGTGCCCTCTCAAGAGATAATATTCTTGGGTGCAAGCTTAAATACAACTGCCCAGATGGCTTATCTCACGCCAGACAAACAAAAGCAGCTGACTACTTACTTCAAGAAATTGGCAACAAAAACCCACTATCTACAAGGAAAATCCTGCAGGCCTTGGGTTTCTTGGCATCTTGCATTCTACTAATTCCTTATGCCAGACTGTATATGAGGAAACTACACTGGTATCTAAAAAGTGTTTGGACTCAGCATTGCCACAGCCTGGAGACAGTAATTGCACTCATTCCCTGTCTGCAACAGGACTTCCAATGGTGGGCAGAAGCCTGTCACCACAACAGGGGTCTGCCATTCAGATTACCCACAGCCAGACAGACACTGACAACGGATGCATCAGATTATGCCTGGGGGCCCATATGGCAGGAAAATGTATTCAGGGCACATGGCCTGCAAACCAGATGCATCTTCACATCAATCAAAAAGAGATGCTAGCTGTTCAAAATGCCCTGACAGCTTTCAAGGACCTGCTTCATCCAGGACAGTTACTGATAAAGACAGACAACACTACAGTCATATGGTACATAAACAAGCAGGGAGGTACACATTCCTACCCCCTCTGCAGACAAGCAATGACCTTATGGGACACAGCATTGGCTTTTCAAGTTCACCTGCAAGCACAATTCCTGCCAGGAAAAACAAATACTCTGGCAGATGAACTAAGCAGAAACCTCATGGATCCCCATGAATGGAAACTGGATCCACAAGTCTTCAGCATGATAATAAGGAAATGGGGATGCCCAGACATAGATCTATTTGCCTCCCCTCACAACTGCCAATTGCAGAGATTTTGCACAAGGATTTATCACAAGCAAGCATGGAAAGTAGACGCCCTATCCTTCAGCTGGAAAAATCTAAAGGTATATGCTTTTCCCCCATTGTTTCTCCTTCCCGGGGTACTCCTAAAAGTCAGACAAGAGAAGCCAAAAATTATATTACACCAGACTGGCCACACCAGCACTGGTATCCAATTCTAAAGAGCTTGTCTCAAGGTCCAGCATGGATATTGCCTCAAACTTCTCACTTACTGACCAAACAAAACAATCAGATCCTGCACAGCCAACTCAGGACCTTAAATCTGGCAGCATGGCAGATATGTAGCCATTCAGAACACTCCTCTTTCAAAAGCTGTTATGGATGTTATCTTGGTGGCCAGGAGGCCCAGTATCAGAAAATCTTATGCAGAATAATGGAAGAGATTCTGTGCTTTGAACCAGGAACAAGGCAGTGACATGTGTGAATCAAATATCCCTCAGATTTTACAATACCTAACTGAGATGCTAAACAAAGGCCTTTCTTTCTCATCAATTAAGATGCATGCCTTTGCCATTTCAGCCCAATACAATACGGAACCACTATCTTTTCTCAACCCTTAATAAGGCAGTACCTCAGAGGGGCCAAAAACATTAGACCTCAAAGGAGAGCACCAATTCCAGCCTGGGACCTCAATTATGTTTTGGAAAAACTGACACTGCCTCCTTTTGAGCCAGCATCAACAGCAGATATTAAATTCTTATCCTGGAAAACTGCTCTGCTCCTAGCAATAACCTCTGCAAGGCGAGTCTCGGAGTTACAAGCACTCATGGCTGTGAAACCTTTCATCATTTTTCATTCAGACAGGGTTTCTCTGAGGACAATCCCTACATTTATGCCTAAGGTGGTGTCTAGTGTGGCTCTTAACTAAACCATTCACTTGCCTACCTTTTATCCTAACCCACAGAACAAGGGTGAGAAAATTTTGCATTCTATGGACGTACACAGGCAGCTATGCTTCTACTTGGACAGAACTAAAGCTTTCAGAAAAACTGAGCAACTTTTAGTGTCATATGCTGCAGGATCACAAGGAAAGGCTATCTCAAAACAGACTATTTCTAAATGGATAGGCAATTGCATCTGTTTCTGCTATTTTCAACATGGCAAATCAGTGCCTAAGGGCATTAGGCCTCATTCCACCAGAGCAGCAGCCACTTCAGCAGCCTTCCTCAGAGGAGTACCAACCAAAGATATCTTAGAGGCTGCAACTTGGAGTTCAGTGCACACCTTCACAAAGCACTACCACTTACCTCTTTACTCTAAAGTCCAGAGCAGGCTTTGCCACTGCAGTTCTGCAGGGCCTCATAGCCTCTCCTAACCTTATTTAGCCCAGCCGCCCTTCCTCAGCTTTTGGATTCAACTCAAGAGTAATGACTGCAACAGTGAAACACGATGAACATATTACAGTTGTGTACCTACCATAAATGTAGATGTTAGAGTGTATGCACTGTTGCAGTCCAGGTTTCCCACCCACCATCCCCCTTTTCTTTGCTGGGACTTATCTGCACTTCTCCATCCTATACAACCTTTTTGGTGTATTTGCTTGTAGATGAAGGAAATGTTATTTTTGTGCATGCATTTTTATTGGCATATTTTTCAGCCTACCAAATTGGGGGCACCTGACATCTGGGGCAAGAAAAACTGAAGAAAATGGCATCGGCTGCATCTTTTATACCCCTGGCACACTGACGTCAGGGAAGAGGCAACAGCAACCGACGCCGAACCTAGACTTTGGAATTCTGGCCGACTGAGGGTAGCCTGCCAGCAGGATAACCCAAGAGTAATGACTGCAACAGTGATTACACTCGAACATCTACATTTATGGTAGGTACACAACTGTACTATCAGAAGACATCTGAAGAAGAAATATGACCATGGTAAAGAAAGAGATTTAATATGGTGTAATATTTATGCAAAGGAGAAAGCAAAACTAACCAATACAAAAAGAGCAGCACCAAAGATATTTCAAGAGAAATACAGGCAAAGGAATCCAAACATGGAAAACTTTACAATGCAAAAAAATAAGACAACAAAGAGGAAAAGTAGAAAGGGAAATTAGTAATGGAGAAGTTAAAGAAATAGAAATTGAGGTTATGGAGTACCTGCAAAGTGAAGGATTCAGTGTAGAAAATCTAATTCAGAAAGCACCACAACAGGATAGAGTAATGAATATCCAAATTAAGGGGAAATCAGTGGAACAGGAAGTAATTGGTCAGGTGCGATATCAAGATATTTTGGAGCTTTACACAGGAAACCAGTGTAAATGTTCACTTAAATCTAGATAGCAAGGGTAAGAACAGGAAACCATGGGAACTCTGATGCAATCAATGTTGGAATGATAGACTAGTGAGTTCCCATATGACAGAGCAACAGATGGAACAGTAGGAAGTTGAAGAGAGTATGGCACCAAAGATGCTATAGAATGCTTGCAGGAAATGGGAATCAAGGGATGTGCCCTCAGTTTGGAAGAAAATGAGCTAAGAGAAGAGTTGCTTGATTTAATAGACATAGATATATTAAGATCAAAGAAAGAAGTAAACTGCAGAAGGTCACTAAAACTCAAAAAGTCAGAACTCTGATAAAACTATGGACAGTCCTAATTACTGTGTTTATTTGAGATCCATGCAATATAAGTAAACAGGATTTGTTACTGTGCAGCTAAGTTAGTAACTGAGTTCTACCACAAGAACACAGGGTAGTGAGGGAAAGGATGGGGAGCAATCGAAAACCATTCTGGAAGTATCGAATAGAGAAAAATATAAAGCAATTAAGACAAGAAGTGTCACTATTAAAAGACTGTAGAAGAGGGAATAGATCAAAAATACTAAGAAAGATAGATGTGATAAAAGCAATTTGCAGTATTAGAACAGACCAGGATCTGTTGTGCACTATCACAAATAAACTAAAATTTTCAGCACAGGCTGAAAACATTTAGAAGATACGTTGATAAATATAAAGGAAAAGTACAAAATAAGCAATTCTGTGATAACCCAAAAAAATGTTATAGTGAACTGGGAAACGAGGTAAAAGGAATGGAAAGACTGCCAAAAAAAGAAGAAAGATACATTTTGGAGAAGTATCTTTGAAGATCGTGTGGAACATAACAAAGATGCTAAATGGCTAGAAGTAAAAGAAAAAGTAAGAAGTTTAAATGTATAGGATATGAAATGGGATGAAGTAACAGCTAGAGAGACTGAAAGAAAGTTAAGAAAAGCCTCTAGACCCAAATGCAGTACCTAATTTTTGGTTAAAAGTATTAACATCTTTGCACGAAGATTTAGCCATGACTAAGAACTATTTATATGTTCATAGGTTCGTACTAGGCTATCTGCCCTAGGGCATTTATAAGCCTAGCCAGAGTGTGTGTGGCTTTCACCACCCCTTAGGATGAGAATACTACGCCCTTTTAGGGTTTAGTTTACTGTGCCTCTGTCTAGTAGTGACACAGAGATGACCCCCGGGGTAAACCTACGATTTCCCATCCACTCGTCAAGATTTCTCTTTAATAGAGTTAGTGAGGGGCTCTGCCTAACATGGATTGGTATTCTGTTCCAGAGTGTAGGGAGCCTCTGGGTTATGAATCTGTCCCTCCAGCACGTCCTATTTATTTCTGTGTTGAGATTTAAGTCTCTTGCTCTCGTGGCTCTGATGGATTTGGATTTTCTGAGGTGGAGCATGTCCATTAATTCTGGATTGGACATGGCCTTGTACGTCAGGCACAGATCACCTCTGAGTAGGCGGTATGCGACTGAATAGAGCTGGAGTTTTTTCAGTCGGGCAGCATATGACATATGTTTAAGACCCTTTATCCTCTTGGTGAGGAACTTTTGGGGTCTTTCCAACTGCTGCAGGTGTCAGGTAAGATACATCCCAAATGGGGCATTGTACTCAATCATTGGCCTGATAAGAGAAGAGTACAGGGGCACAATGACCTCTCTTGATCTAGATGTGAAACCTTTCATGATAAGGTGGGCAATATAGAAGGTCTTCCTAACCACTTTGGCAATGTGAGTGTCAAATGAGAGGTTACTGTCAACCTGGGTCCCTAGGTCCCTGATTACCTCTTCCGTACTTAATGGATTACCACCTATGTGGTAATTTGTGGGTACCTTGTTTTTCCCAAAGGGTATGACTATACATTTTTTGGCATTCAGCTTAAGGCCATGGCTCTGGCACCAATTATCCATTTCTATGAGGCCTCTCTGAAGGATGTTTGTGTCCGCTGGAGTATCAATTATGGCGCCCAGTTTGCAGTCATCTGCGAACTTTGTCAGCCACAGTCCTCCTATGTTTGCCTGTACCTCGGAAAAATAAATGCTGAACAAGAGGGGTCCCAGGACTGAGCCCTGTGGGACACTGCTTGTGACTGGCTTAGAGTCTGACATAGCTCCAGAAACTCTGACCCTGTGGGTTCTGTCCTTGAGCCAGTTTGCAACCCATCTTGTGACATATGGGTTTACATTTAAGCTGGTGAGTTTGTCTATGATGCCCGAGTGGGGTATTGTGTCAAAAGCTTTTGCAAGGTCAAGGTAGGCTGTGTGAACTGCCTTACCCTCATCAATGGCCTTAGTGACTGTTTCAAAAAACTGTAACCACGACTCCTCCACTCAAAAGTATAAACAAGCAAAAACAAACACCGCCGACTTCACAATGAAGGGTATATCCTGTACCAAACAACGCTGTATTATTGTAACATAAAGTTCCATTGGAATATTTGTAAAATAAGTTTTAGGAAATTATGGTAATGTATTGATTCTAATTTACAATATCAATTTTATATAAGACATTGATTGATTAATTGAATAACTTGTTGTGTTTGTCAGTATTTAAGGGCATGTGACAGCTAACTATTTGGATTCTGATGAAGTCTGGTATTAACAGAAGAAAGCGCGCTCAATCCCAGGTTGCTGTTTGTCCTATATGGAAAATAAATTTTGGTTCATCGACTAGTTCATTGACTAGTGACTATTTTCATTTGTACCTTTGTGTACCACTCTGTTATTTTGGATTTTCTGGCTACAGCGTTGTTTGGTACAGGATATACCCTTCATTGTGAAGTCGGCGGTGTTTGTTTTTGCTTGTTTATACTGTTTCAAAAAAGTCGAACAAGTTCAAAAGACAGGATCTGCCCTTGACAAAGCCAAATTGGGTAGGATCCAATGTCTGTAGGTCCCCATTGTCTTTGTTTATGAGTTCCATAATGATCCTCTCCATAGCTTTGCAGACCAGGCTCGTCAAGCTTATGGGGCGGTAATTTCCAGGGTCCGTAGAAGCACCGCCTTTGTGAAGTGGGACCACTGTTGCCGTACGCCACTCTTTGGGTATGTATCCTGTAGTAAGGCTAAGATTAAACAGCAGCCTTATGTGTGGGTTTAGTTCCTCTTGGAGTTCATGTAGCTCACAGCCCGGGACACCGTCCGGTCCCATTGATGCTGTGTTTTTAGCTTTAGAGAGGGCGGCTCTCACCTGGGCATCTGAGATGTTGGGAGGCTACACTCTGCTGGGATAGTTATTTCTCCTTTTGGAGAAATTTGCACTGAACCTGTCTGCCAGAATGTTGGCAATGTTAGTGGGTTCAGTGTATTTTGTGTCATTTTGGACTAACTCTGAGCATATCTGGGAGTTTCCACACAGGTTTCTAACATATCTAAAGAAGGCCTTGTGATTGTCTTTTGTGATTTTTCTCTCAAAGTTGGCCTTGGATGATTTTATGAGTGATCGTAGTTTTTTGCTAGTACTGATCAGAGATGCCTTCCCTTTTAGGGATTTTGCTCTGTCATGTAGTAGCTTCCTCCTCCTGTTGTAAAGTTTGTTTATGGCTGGGGTCCACCAGACCGGGCACCTGCCTTTGGGGGAATGGGTCTTTGTTTTATTTGGGATTGCATGATCCATGCATTCTTGAAGGTGCCCGTAGAAGGCATATGCAAGGGATTCAGCAGTGTGGGTTTTGGTTTCCACTGGCCCAGGGGCCTTGAAGGATACCACTTCAGTCTTAAGAAGTGTGAAGTTGGCTTTTGAGAAGTTCTTCACTGTGGTCTTTTGTGCAGGGGACGGGATGTGGATTTCCAGTGAGATTAATTTATGGTCTGATCTTACCAAAGAGGGATATACTTCCAGTGTGGAGCATTGTGTCCCCATGTTTGTGATGATCAGGTCTAGTATATTGTCTCCTCTTGTGGGAATGGTGACTAGCTGTTCCATTTCATTTGAGTTTATGAATTCTAGGAACCTTTGGGCTAGGGTGTTGGGGCTTGAGTAATGTTCCCAGTCTATGTTTGGGTAGTTGAAGTCTCCCAATATGATGGTATTTGGAGAGACATTCATACTCTCCAGTGTCTTCAGGAAGGCTGTGTGGGGTTCCTGAGTTTGAGAGGGTGGTCTGTAGCATGATACAAACTGTAAGGCAGTTTAGTTTTGCCTATGGTTAGTTGCACCTGGATGGTCTCCGATGCTTCGTGCGTTGCCACTAACCTGGAGGTGTGGGTATCTTTGATGAATATGGATACTCCCCCTCCTTTTGTGGTTCGGTCCAAGTTTTGGGGCCGGAAAGCATGATATGAGGTAAAACCTGATAGTGCTGGGGTGCTCTCAGGAACCTTGAACCAGGTTTCAGTTACTGCACAGACATCGATGTTCTCCATACTGAGGAGGGCTTCGAGGGCGTGCATCTTGAGGTTTAGACTTCTGGTATTGAGCAGCATTACCCTTAGTTTTTTTCCACTTGTGTTTTCTAGGGAGGTAGGTTTGTCATTTGAGCCTTGCCTAAAAAAGGCACTATGGGGGTGGCAAGAGCCTTGGCCAATATCCGGAAGCCCAGGGGTGACCGGTGCAAGCCATCCCTTGTGAAGCAGCGTGGCTTGTCAAGCATGTCATCCCAAGCAGACAGACATTGGATCCCCTTAGAATGACACCAGTAATTAAGCCAATTGTTAAAACTGATCATTTTGTCTTTGTACTGTGGCATCATTCTTGGTGAGGGTAAGATGCTGCTCAGGGTCATACTGGCCTGGGCTACATAATCAGAGAGCTCCTCTATGTCTCTTTTCATGTAGTCCAGGGAGGTACGTCTCAGATCGTTTACACCGGCATGTACAATGACTGAGTCATATTTGTACTTGCTGTGGAGTGACCTGAGTGCTTGTGTTATGTGGCGGATTCTAGCTCCCGACAGGCAGCTTACTGTGACCTTTTCCTTGTTCAGTCTGGTGAGCGGGACGTCAGTGTGTCTGACTATGGAGTCACCTATTACAAGTGTGTCTGGCATGTTGTTTGGCCTTAAGGGCTGTGACTGTTTAGCACACTGACTTTGTGAACTATGTGTTGCATGTGCTATGTCTTGAGGTGGCGGTTGCTTGGGTGTCTGCTTTGGAGGCCTCTGTTTTTTTGGTAGATTTTTAATCAGCGCCTCCGAGTATGTTTTTGTGTGTTTATGTGTTTGGTTTGCAGTTGTGATAGTTCTATGTGAGACTGGGTTTGTGGTGTGCGTGGTTACCTTCTCCTCCTGACTGGTCTTGCCAGTACTGAATTGAGAGAGTTCAGCCTCCAGTCTGGCTATATAGTTGCATCTCTCGCATATATTTGTATTTGTTGGGAGGAGGAGAGGGTTGTCTGTGCACATGAGGCAATTGTAACATTGCCTCAAGATTCCCAGATTCACCAGATGAACAGGAGAGGACGCCAGCAACTGACCCTTCAACATGCTAGAAATAGTGAAAAAGATTGATGTGTAACTGAGTCAGAAAGGACCTATAGGGAAAATGGGTACTCAAGGGAATTTAGGTGAATGAAGTACTTTATTTTCTTTAAGAGTGCTTTACCTGTATAAAAAATGCTTTAGGAGCAAGTGCTGAGCTTTTCAGATAGAGTATAGGCTGTTTAGATTGCAAGTAGAACAGTTCTAAGGGAAAAATGGAAGAGCAGACTTTACGGAGCCAGAAATAGTTTAAACTTGATTAACCGGCGCTGCCCTATGCTGCTCTATGAGCAACTTTGCGCTAAAACACGCTATAGCGCGTAAAAGCGGGCTTTATAGCAGGGGGTTGAAAAGAGCCAGGAATTGACCCAAAATGGCCAATAAACTACAAGTTGCTGGGCTGGAACCAATCCTTTAGGGACAAATAGGTTTCTCAATGCTCCCCACTCCCACTGGTGAACAAAGAAGCTTCCTCTTATCCAAATAAGGATATGGATAGCACAGGAACTAAGACAAAGCCCAGAGATCAGCAGAATCTGAAGACTGGACTATTCTAGTTCAGAAAAGTGGGAAAACAAGGATTTTTTTTTTTTTTTTTACAGAGAAAGGAGAAAAAGATACAGTAACAAACAGTAAATGCTATAAAACGGCTAGCGCACTTGAGTGTGTTAGCCTAACAATTAAATTAAACAAAAAATAACTTTTTAAAGTGCTAACAGTATAAATTCAACACAAGTACAGTAAAAACAATATGCAGAGCTGTTTTTTAAGCGAAATGCAGTCGAGATGCAGTAATTTAAGCAAAAGCCAGAAAAAATACTTATAAATCCAGGAAAGTCACTCTTTCACTCTCTGCTGCTTGTAGAACTCTGCAGGACACCACAAGGAGCTGTGCTGAGTCTTTTACAAGTGAAAAAGTGTGCAAAAGCAGGCTTTATAGCAGGGGGTTGAAGAGAGCCAGGAATTGACCCAAAATGGCCAATAAACTACAAGTTGCTGGGCTGGAACCAATCCTCTAGGGACAAATAGGTTGCTCAGTGCTCCCCACTCCCACTGGTGAACAAAGAAGCTTCCTCTTATCCAAATAAGGATATGGATAGCACAGGAACTAAGACAAAGCCCAGAGATCAGCAAAATATGAAGACTGGACTATTCTAGTTCAGAAAAGCAGGAAAACAAGGATTTTTGGGGTTTTTTTTTTCTTTTTTTACAGAGAAAGGAGAAAAAGATACAGTAACAAACAGTAAATGCTATAAAATGGCTAGCGCACTTGAGTGTGTTAGCCTAACAATTAAATTAAACAAAAAATAACTTTTTAAAGTGCTAACAGTATAAATTCAACACAAGTACAGTGCACCCCGAACAGACACTAAACTGGCTAACAATAGGAAAAACAATACAAGCTACCCTAAAAATAATAGACCAATAACTTGCCTTCCGACGATGTATAAATTATACAAGGGAATTGATGCTGAAAGAGTTTGTAGATATTTAGAAGAAACTCAGTTATGCCAGTAACAAAAGAGCAATAAAAGAAAGTACTATGGAACAAATGATAATTCTTGTTAGTCATAGTGGAGAACTGTAAAAAAGGGAAAGAATCTAAGTATGGCATGGATTGACTACAAAAAAAGCATTTGATTATATCCCACATTCATGGATAAGAGTGCTTAAAAATGTATAAGATACATCCTACACTGATCGACTACATTACACTGACCATGAAACAGTGGCAGATCACTTTGCAATTATGTCATGATAAAAGACATTATTAACCCAGGGATAAAAATTCAAAGGGAGATATTCCAGGGTGACTCACTGTCACCGTTGCTATTCTGCCTTGCCCTTAACCCATTTAGCTGTTTACTTAACAGCTTAGGCCATGGCTATAATTTGGCTCCTAGAAAACAACAAAGTACAAAAACTTATCTCTCTGTTGATTTAAAACTGTTTAGCTCATCAGATGAGGAACTGAAAGCACAACTGCAGGTTGTCAGAACTTTTTTCAGATGATGTAAGAATGTCATTTGGTCTTGATAAATGTGCCAAAGCAACCTATAAAGCAGGCAAATTACAGCACCAGGAAAACATCAGTTTGGAGCAAAAATGTGATATAAAGGAACGCAAGAGGGAGTGTATAAATGTTTGGGAATTGATGAATGATCAACAATAAAATATGAACAAATGCAAATAAAACTTAGTAAGCAATACTTTACAAGACAAATTAATGCTGAAAACAGTGCTGACATCTAGGAACAAGATCCAAGCTATAAACCAATTTACTCTTGTCCTAACTTACAGTTTTGGAGAGATTGACTGGCCCCAGAATGTGTTGGATAGATTAGAAAGGAAAACAAGAAGGATGATTCATGCTCATCAAATGATTTATAAAAATCAGTCTATACCAAGATTATATATTCCCCATTATTCCGAAGGAGGGATGAGCCTCCTTGAAATTGATTATATGTATAGATCTGCAGTCATGGGACTCCACACATTTGCTGACCTCACAAGATCCAAATATAATGAAAGTTTTGAAGCATGAGGAGAATAAATTTGAATTGGCATATAGGCATCAAGCAGGAATGGAAATCAAACCAGAAGTAGATAAAAATCAGCCAGCAACTGAATTTGCCAAAAACCAAAGCAAGAATAAAAGGTGAAGTACAAGATGAGAAAGCAAGAAATGTGGAAAATTAATAAATATAGTTGCAAGTATAGAAAATCTCTGGAAAAACTTCATGTTGATCAGGAATGAATACAGTAATGGTGAAGGAGAGGTGAATTCAAACCAAGAGATGAAAGGCTAATATTGGCGGCCCACAATAGCGGGCTCTGTACACGCTGGTTTACAAAGTCCATTGAACATTTGGGAGAAACAGACAAATGTATGATGTCCTTCTATTCTCATGTTGCAGTATTCATAACTGTAGAAAGGTTGTGTGCCTGCAGCACCAGACATCTGGCCAGCATACCAAAGTCTTAGGAGCAGGGCTACGTGCAACGTTTGATGCCGGAGCCATAAACTGACATTGGCTATAAAGGTGATGTCTGGACGTACCCACTTCAGAACTTTCTGCTTCAGTGATCTTCAGAAAGCAGTTCGCTCATTTGACTCGGCCGTCTACTGCATATAAGTACCCTTTGGGTTTTTTGCCATCTCCCCTTTACCTTTTTAGATGTACATGTCAACTAGAAAGGGGAAGTGTGCTTGCGGAAGACAAATTCCACACAAGGACACGCATGATAAGTGCTTATTCTGTTTAGGGGAGTTGCAAAATTTAAAACATTTGCTGGTTTCACCGATCCCTAGGAACTAGCCTCAAAAGATGACCTTTGTTAGGAGACTGTCATCTCATTCTGCTCCACCACAGGCTAAGGGATGGAGGCAACCTAGGAAACATTCCACTACTAGACCTCCTTCCTCCGCCAATGCCACTTGCTTTCAGAGATAGCCTGACCAGGACAGAACCCATCCACAGTGACTCAAACCCACTACTTCCCTCCACCTCCCCTGTCCCTATGCCTCACCCTCTCCCTACCCTCCTGGTGGAAGATCACCTCAGAAGCCTGGGTCCTCGCCATTATTCAAAAAGGTTATTTTATGACTTGATGGACACTACCCCCTTTCCAGTGGATACCCCAACATCCTCCAAGCCAGCTTCATCTTTTCCCATCCATTCGGGATCAACTACAGCCTCAGGGCACCATAGAAAGGGTACCACCAGAGCAGACAAACAAGGGATTTTACTCAAGGATGTTTTTGGTCCCAAGAAAAGATGGTCCTTGGAGAACAATTCTGGATTTGTATGTACTCAACTTTTTCTCAAGGTTTTTACCTTTCAAAATGCTTACCTTGCATCTACTCTTGCCCCTTATTCCTCACCAGGCCTTTATGGTATCCCTGGATTTTAAGGTAGCCTACTTTCACATTCCCATTCACCCCTGCTACAGTAAATTCCTATGTTTTTCAGTAGGTTCCTTGCATTTTCAATTTTTTGCATTATCTTTTGGGCTTTCCCTAGCTCCTATTGTGTTCACAAAGTGTCTAGCTCCAGTGACTACCCATTGCCGAATGCAGGGTATTCAAATGTACCCATACCTAGACAACCTGTTAATACTTCACCCAGACCATCGCACCGTTTACCATCACCTTCACCTAGTGACCAAAACCCTGGCAGACGTAGGGTTCACTGTGAACCAGGAGAAGTCCCACCTGATCCCTACCCAAGACCTAATCTTCTTAGGGTGCAGGTTAAGAACCAACAAGATGGCAGCCTTCATTCCCTGCCAGAAGATAACACCTCACCCATTACCTCAAAAATTTTCACAGTCTTCAAACCTTATTAGGCAGAGAATTCTGAGAGCCCTGGGCCATATGGCATCCTTGATGCCCATGCTCCCTTTCGTAAGGCTACATATGAGGAAGTTCCAGTGGGTACTGAAGACTTGCTGGAACCAACATTTTCAGTCTCTGGATATCTTTCTTCCTTTACTGCCATGCTGAAAAAAGAACTGGAATGGTGGATTGCAGCCATCAATCTCAACCAGGGCATACCCTTGCAGATACCTCCTCACTTACAGCAAATCATCTCAGATGTTTCAGACTTGGGTTGGGGGGGCAGTTCTACAACACCACCAGAAACTAAGCAAAGTGCAGGAAGAGTGGTCTCCACTCAGGCAAAGGGACCACATCAGTATCAGAGAGATGAGGGCCCTTCACCTAGCATTTCAGATCTTCCAACAAGTCCTCCTACCAGGCTACTTTCAAGGGAATATGACTGTCCTGTGGTACATAAACAGGTAGGGGACACGGTCCTACCCGTTTTGTAGCCTAGCCATACAGATTTGGTCCCTAGCATCAACACTTCATATCTACCTGCAAGCGGTGTACATTCCTTCAGCAGAGAATGCAATGGCAGACACTCTCAGCAGAACCTCTGCATCCTCTCACAAATGGATGCTTCACAGAGAGGTGTTCCTGGATATTCTACACAAGTGGGGTATTCCTCAGGCAGATCTGTTTCCCTCCTCCCAGAACAGGCAGATGCCTTTGTTTTGTACAAGGGATCCACATCCCCAGGCTTGGAAAGTAGACGCCTTCTCTTTCTCTTGGGCAGGAATGGATTTTTATGCCTTTCCCCCTTCACACTGATTCAGAAGGTCCTTCTGAAGATCTAGAGGGACAAACCAAAAATCCTGCTGGTGACTCCCTTTTGGCCAAGACAGCATTGGTTTCCCCTTCCTCACCTTTTAGCCAAGGAAAATCACCACAGGTTACCACACCATTTCAATCTACTCACACAAGACAGGGGGTCCCTAATACACAGTCAGGTGATCAGTCTCAGACTCACTTTATTGGTGATAGGGTTCTGATCCCCTTCAGACACCTATACTCAGCGGATGTATGCAATGTCCTATAGGAGGCCAGGAAACCTAGTAACAGGAGAAATTATGTGTCAAAATGGAAAAGATTCTCCAGGTGGTGTCAAAAGTAAAACCAGGACCTTTTACTCATTTCTGTACCCATGGTCCTTTATTACTTGTGTGAGCTTTTTCATTCCGGACAGATGTACTCCTCTGTTAAGGTCCACTCATCTGCCATTTCCACTTGTCTTCCTTTGGTACCTCCTTTGACATCCAGGCTAGAGGCTAAGCTCTTTTTGAAAGGAGTCCTCCATATCAGACACCCTCATAAGCCTCCTACATGGGGCTTAATTATGGCCTCAAAAAACTCACCTTACCTCCATTTGAGCCAGCTCACTCAGCATCACTGAAGCTCTGTACCTGGAAAACAATACTGCTGGTGGCCCTCACATCCACCAGGAGGGTATCAGAAATTCAAGCCCTGATGGCCATCTCTCCCTATCTCATCTTCCATAAAGACAGGGTCTCCCTCAGGACTAAGCCTTCCTTCATGCCTAAGGTGGTTAATGAGCTATCTTTGAATCATACCATTAATCTTACTGTCTTCTTCCCTCAACCTCAAAAGTCCTCTGAAAGAACTCTACATTCCTTAGATGTCCACAGACAACTTAAGTATTACCTGGAGAAAACCAAACCCATTAGAATGTATGACCACCTGTTTGTCTCCTTTCACCCAAGGGCCTTAGGGAAGGCAGTCTCAAAACTGACTATATCTTCATGGATTTCAAAGGCTATCTCTGCATGTTACTCCCTTCATGGGAAAGTTCATTCTGAAAATGTGAGAGCTCATTCTACTAGGGCTATTTTTTTCTATATTAGTGTGAGTCTGAAACTCAAGATTCAAAGATATGGGTACACACACACACATATATGGTTCTGTTGTGTAAGATCAAACTACTTTAATGTTGACTTG
This sequence comes from Protopterus annectens, assembly GCF_019279795.1. Classification (NCBI taxonomy): domain Eukaryota; kingdom Metazoa; phylum Chordata; order Ceratodontiformes; family Protopteridae; genus Protopterus; species Protopterus annectens. The sequence continues at coordinate 354,827,313 of NC_056740.1, forward strand.
AAAGCACTGACAAAAACAGTTCAAATGTAAAAATATCGAACACAAATTGAAAAAAAAGTTATGTACTTAGCATAGCGTTCCATCTTTGTTGACCATTTTCCTTCTTCCTCAGCTAATGGGATCAGATTCAGTCCTCATCTCCGACTTTGCTGTTATACTAGCTCCTGGCCTCCAACAAATTATTGAGCTCCTTCCCTACCCATAATGCACCACCACCCTTAATATCGCTTAGATCTTGTTTGCAGCTTGACAGGAAGACTATAAAAGAAATGCCATAACTGGAGTTCAGCACAAAGGACATAGGTGTCCTTGACATGTCTCATTCCTCCAGAAGTCAGTCTTGAGAAATGGTGGAGGATGGTGGCTGTAGAGTTGAGGAAGTTATGAAAATGGACAACCCAGATGGAATGTTATAGTAAGTACATATCTTTTTTATCTGATGTCAATTTTCATTCATTTCTCAACTAATGGAACAGAGTCTTCAGCTACCTAAATTCCTGGGTGAACTCTAAGGAAGGATATTCCTGAGTACAGTTGAGCCAAAGGCTGCTCTTCCCCTCAAGACCAGATCTAGTTTGTAATGAGTGTTAAAAGTATGAAGATTTGACCAAGATGCAGCCGGACATATATCATCCAGAGAAGCTCTAGACCTGAATACAGCAGAAGGTGCTATAGATCTGGTTGAATGAACCTTTAATGGTTTTGATTAGGGGAGAAATGCAATCTGTCAACCATCTAGCTAGAGTTATCTTTGTAACTGATTCATCCAATTTGCTATGTGCAAAGGAAACAAATAGCTGATCTGTCTTTCTAATCTCTTTTATTCTGTGGAGGTAATAACATAATTGTCTATGCATATCCAGTAAATGCATATATTACCCTTTATTTGTAAATTTTGGAAAGAATATTAGTAAATTAATGGATTGGTTGATGTTGGATTCTGATACCACCTTAGAAAGGAAGGAAGCACTGGTATGTAACATGACCCTATCCTTATGAAATATCAAATATAGAGGCTTAGAAGATAATGCTTGATTTTCTGAAATTCTTCTAGCAGATGTAATTGCAACTAAAAAGATAGTTTTCCAGGTCAAAAATTTAAGATCACATTTAGAAGCAGGTTCTAAGAGAAAATGAATTAAGGCTTTCAGTACCAAATTTAAGTCCTGTGGTGGCATGGGGTCTTTATAAGGGGGGGGGGTGTTAGCAGAAGAGTACCTCTCAAAAAGGCTTTGCACAGTTTAGAGAAAGCCAATGAAGAATTTTGAAACCCCCTCATGAAAGTTAGATTGTTGTGAGTTGAACTTTAATAATTGAACTAGCACCCTCATTAAATAAACTCGCTAAAAATTCTAGAAAAGATTAAATTGGAGCTGAGAAAGGGTCTATCTGATTCTGCTCTGCCCAGTTAGCAAGCCTTTTTCCATTTACTCCTGTAGAGTCTCCTAGTAGAAGGTTTATAAGAAGATAAAAATATGGAATGGACAGAGGAAGAGAGCATTGGTTGTCTGGCAATTAAAGGAATTGGAGAAACTGCACAGTTAGTTTGAGATTTGAGATATCTGGGTGAACCCTGAGACAGAAGGTCTGGAACTGGATCCAGAACCCAAGATGGATATAGTAGATGAGGCCAAAGGAAGGGGAACCAAATCTGCTGAGGCCACTAAGGTGCAATGAGGATGAAGTTTCTCTTCAACTGGGCTTCTTTCTGAAGGAATTTGGGAATTAGCGGAGTTGGAGGACCAATTGTGGCATAAAGCATCCTTCGGTGTTTTCCCCCCATGGGGGATCAGGGCAAAGAAGCTGCTGCACATGTTGTTTAGAGGAGATTCAAAAAGATTGCAGCAAGGCTGCCCCACTGACTTAAAATCATTTCCTTTACTTTGTTATTGAGACATCACTCATGAGGTAGTAAGATGGACCTGCTCAGTTTGTCTGCTATCACATTGGACTTCCCTGGAATATGCATTGCTATTAGAAAGCAGATGGCCGATATCACCCATTGCCACCCTTTGAGGGCTTCTTGACATAAGGGATAAGATTTGGTTCCACTTTGTTTGTTGATGTACCAAACTAAGGACATGTTGTTTGTCTAGATTGCAATTGTCCCTAGAAGGCGAGAGTCCTAGAATGCCTGGAATACCTAAAGCACTGCTCTCAGTCATCTCCAGAACTTTGATATGCAAGTTGGCCTTTTCAGGGGACCACGTGCCTTGGACTGTTTTCTCCAGAAAATGCCCTCCACCCAATCTGGGAAGTGTCCATGGTCACTATGGCATTGGGCTGAGGGAGGATGAAAGGTCGATCTTGTAAAACCTGTTGTGACTGCATCCACCAGGAAAAGTTTTGTTTGCATACCTGGGTTATTCTTATCTTCACTGACATGGATTGAGAAAGCAGTGACCATTGTTTTGCTGGTATCCATTGTAGATTTCTCATGTGGAATTTTACTAAAGGGACTAACATTATTGCTGCTGACATTGAACCAGGGGCTTACAGAATCAATCAGGCTGAAATTCTGGTACTGCAAATTATTTTCCTGACATGCATCCTTATTGTTTGCACTCTTGATAGTGGAAGAGAAGCTGCCATAGATACTGTGTTAAACACTGCTCCTATGAATTCTAATGTCTGGGTTGGTTGTAAATGAGACTTGTAATTTGTGGTTATTCCAAGATGTGAACAGGTCTGTAACACCTGATCTCAAGCTTCTATCAGTCGATGTCTGGTTGGGGCGGTAATGAACTAGTCATCTAAATATGGAAGCACCTGGAATCCTTGCAGTCTCAAGTGTGCTGCTACCACTGCCATGCACTTGGTGAACACCATGGAGGCTATGGTGAGGCCAAAGGGCAGTGCTCTGAACTGATAGTGACTGGCTTCCAGCTGGAAGTGTAAGTACCTTCTGGAGGGTGTATATCACATAATCAAAATCCCAAAATGTTGAACACCATAAGCTCAAACTTGGAATGTCGAAATGTGATATAATTGAAAGCTCAAAACTCCCAGGGAAAACATTTTCTGTTCTGAGAAACACACACACAACACAAACACACCAAAAAAGTAATCCACACATATACACCTACTTCTAACCCTACACTAAACCGTACATACACTATCTATCCACTTACCTTAACCCTAAGGTCCGTAACTATTGCACACTCACCTTACCCGCTCCCTAACCCTAAGGTCTGTAACTATCACATACTCACCTTACCCGCTCCCTAACCCTAAGGTCTGTAACTATCACATACTCACCTTACCCGCTCCCTAACCCTAAGGTCCATAACTATCGCACACTCACCTTACCTGCTCCCTAACCCTAAGGTCCCTAACTATCGCACACTCATCTTACCCGCTCCCTGACCCTAAGGTCCCTCGGTATCACACACTCACCTTACCCGCTCCCTAACCCTAAGGCCCCAAACTATCACACACTCACCTCACCCGCTCCCTAACCCTCAGGTCCCTAACTATCCCATTCCCACACTCACCTTAACTCGGTCCGTTCGCACACTTACCTTAACCCGGTCAGTAACCTTCGCACCACAGTGGAGAAAATAGCGAAGCTGCAGAAACAGCCCATTGAATTCTTTCCCTAGGAAAGAATTTGATGTTCTGCAGCTTCACTATTTTCAGCGTTCGCTGTTTTGGGTTTGATATTATAACATTTGTTTTACTACTTCAATGTTGTAATATAAATCCCCTTCTGGATTATCTGTTCATCTTCATATGATAGTATGCATTCTGAAGATCTATTGAGCACATCCAGTCATCCTTGTCCAGAAAGGGCAGAATGGACTGAACCATGACCATCCATAACTTTGAATGTCGAACTGACTTGTTCAATGCACTGAGACCCAAAATTGGTCTGCAGTCCTCTGTTTTCTTTGGCACTAAAAAGAATCTTTTAATAAGTTCTGGATACTATTTGGTCTGGTGAGACCGCTTGGATGACTCTTTTTCTAGCAGCTTTTGCATTTCTAATGCTGCTGCTTTACTCTGGGTGGAACATCAGAAAGTTTTCTTGACAATGGAGGAGGTAGGAAGAAGGAAAACAAGTTTCTGCACCCGACTGCCTTTTGTTATATCTAGCCAGGCTCACAGATGAAGAGATAAGTGACACCCAACTGCCTTCAGAGGTAGGCAATAGGGCCTCCATTTAGGAGCGCTAGAAGGGTCTATCAAAGATGGAATCTCTAGACCCTTGGTTTTGCGGGCCTCCTCTGCCACAGGGAGTCTCCTTCATCATTGCTCCCCACTCTGCCTTTGGGGAAACTACATCTATGTATGTCCTGGAAGGGACTCTGACATTTTCTAAACCACATTTTTCGACCTCCCCATTGATTCCTGGAAAAAGTCCTTTGAGGGGTCATGAAATGCACACACGCTGCAGAGAGGGTCTTTCCATCTTCCTGTCACCTTGACAGTGTGTTCTTTACTGTGGGGCCAAACAAAGAAGTGCCATCAAAGGGAGCATTGACCAAAATAATGACTTGAAGGGCTCCGCAAAATCATACAGGCATGTCCAGGCATGCCTCCTGATGGAAATACCTGAGCCTGTAGCCCTTGAGGCACCTTCTACAGTGTGCGAGATAAGCCTCATGGATGAATTAGATATAGCCTGTAGGGCAGCCAACTGAGAGACTACTGAAGATTGAGCCTAAGCAGTTTTAGTTCCAGAAAGAGATTTTGATAGCTGTTTAATCATATCTCACTGAAGCCTCATAAAATGTGCCCGATAATTCGACTTGTGAGTCGGTTAGCATCACTTGCGAGTTGCGTAAAACGTTTTTGCTATTCAGCAATGCTGTCAACTGTTTAACTGAAACAGTCAATTCTGCTACAGCAGGTTCCATATAAATGCAAAGTACTGATATTAAATAATAAATAAATAAGGTGTTCCAAAGAGCACTGTTACGAGCCTCGGAAATACACTTGAGTCGAGTGTAGACCACAAAAACACCAAACAAATACCCAATGGATATAGAACTAATAAGACGAAAAGAAAACCATGACCAACAGAGTACTTCCAAAACGTTTTAATCACCGTTCCACACACTAAGCACTTTCACCATCATTACATGGCTTCTTCAGAGTGAGTGGTAGCAAATCAACAGACCATTTATATACACACATTAATTATTCAATCATTCAATTTACACATTTAAAACTCATTCATCTTAAAATAATATGTACAAGACAAATACATCCCCAACCCATAAGTGCAATATTAAATATATAAAAACTATACTATTGTAATATTTACTGTTGTTGTGTACCCTTAAAAGTAGCTAGATAATGTATGCCCTTTGTCTCATTTTTTAGTATCCTGTATGGAGATAGTACTGAAAAATAATTATTTGATTTTTGAAGGGGAGATTTTCCATCAAACTTCAGGTGTGGCAATGGGGGCAAAATGTGCCCCCATTTTTGCCAACTTGGTTTTGCTCCATTGGGAGGAAGAATTAGTTTTGAATTCAATATACAAAGACAAAATTGTATTATACAATCAATTTCTTGATGATGTTCTGATTTTGTGGAAAGGCAGTGAAGAAGAAGCCATGTCTTTTGTAGAATATCTTAATGGAACAACTACATTTTTTAAATTCACAAGTAAATGAAATAACAAAACAATAGATTGTTTTGGATATAACCTTAACCAAAATCATTGATGGTGTTGAGAGAAAAATATGTAGGAAAGAAACATATAGTAATTCCTTACTACTTTACCAAAGTTGTCATCCTATATATCAATGTAGGGGTATAGTGAAGGGGCAAATGTCCAGACTTATTAGTGACAATAAAGTTTTGGAAAAAAAAATTGTATACGTTGGTTGGGATGTTTCTGGAAAGAGGCTATCCCCTTAAATTGTCGACTAAAATACGTAGAGAGGTATTGCGTAAGAGAGATACAGTGTTTCCTCCTATACTTAGGGTGAATAATACAGAAAATTTGAGAACATCAAAACAAAAAAACTAATAATTCAAAAGTAGTCTATGCACACTGAGCAGAGTGGATGAGAGTTGTTGACCACAACTGTTAGCTGAGATATATATAAGTATCCTGGTTTTGTTTTCAATTATTTATACAGATTATTGTTTCTAACAATTAATATATAGCACTTTTATTGCCTGCTTTTTAGTCTTTGAGTGTACTTTATTGCTATTAACTAATCTGTACAAGTAACTGATTTGTTTGCAGTTAAAAGCATTCTGTATCTTTACAAATCTTTATCTGTTTAAAAACTTTCATTTGTGGCTTTCTCTAGTGCTTACTGTCTGTAGGCTATTATTTTTTTCCCCGTCCCAGTTGGTGTCTTGCTGTTATACTTGGTGGCTTTGCAATTGCCCGCCCTTACTGTAAATCTGATCTGTGACACTCCTCCCAGTCTAGTGTCATTAGCTCATTCTACCTAATACAGAGAGAACATTGGATAAGGCCTTCTGTTTCTCCTTTTTCCCTTTCAAAAAAAAAAAAAATTTTTTTTGCCTGAATCTCCTTGTGTTCTGACTGTGCTTCTCAAACATTTTGGAAATATAGAGTATATTTCAGAGCATTTATTATAACTGTAATTGCCTTAATATTGCTACAACTCAAGTGCTCTAGGTTGCACTGCATCTGAAGTGTTTGTGTGTTTTAGCTGCTTTTCTGTATATATAGACTTCTCTGTTTCTTTAACTAAATAAGCTCTGCAAAGTTGTTTTATTGCATTCCTGTCTGTATTTCTGAGTTTTCTGCACTTTTAAAGTTTGTTTTTGCTTAGTTTAACTGGTAGGCTACACACTCAAGTACGCTAGCCAAATTAAAGCATTTACTGTGTTTCTGTACCTAATTTCTGCTACTTTGTAAAAAGAAAAAAATATATATCCTTGTTTCCTGCCTTTACTGAACTAGAATAGTCCAGTCTTCAGGTATTGCTGATCTCTGGGCTGTGTCATAGTTCCTGTGTTGCTCATATCCTTATTTGGATAGGAGGAAGCTTCTTTGTTTACCAGTAAGAGTGGGGAGCTCTGAGCAGCCTGTCTGTCCCTTGAGGAGTGACTTGTAGATTATTGGCTGTTTTGGGCCATTTCCTATCTCTTTCTAACCCCCTGCTTTAAAGCCAGCTTTAGCGCTTGTAATTTAAAGTTTGTCCTGTTTGTTGCATTTACCTGTTGAGGCTACACACTCAAGTGCGCTAGCCTGTGTTACATATGTATGGCATTTTCCTGCTGTTTGTTGCAAAAAAGAAAAAAAATATATCCTTGTTTCCCATCTTTCCTGACCTAGAGTAGTCCAAATGCAGGCTTTGCTGTATTCTGGACTTTTGGAAAGTTCCTGTGTTGCCCATTTCCTTTCTTGGATAAAGGGAGGCTTCTTTGTTCACCAGTGGCTGTGGGGAGCTTAGAGCAGCCTATCTATCCCTGGAGGAGTGTTCCCAGCACAAGAATCTGGTAGTCTATTGGCCGTTTTGGGCCAATTTCTAGCTCTTTGAAGTCCCCCTGTATAAAACCCACTTTGGCGCGATTTTGCACATAGCGCAGCATCGGGCAGCTCCACTTAATTGGGTTTAAACCATTCTCGGCTCCACAAAGTCTGCTCTTCACTTTTTCCCTTAGAACTGATCTAGTTCTCATAATAAACACCCTATTCCTACTCTAAAGCCTGGCACTTGCTCACTAAAGCAATTATATAAGTCAGCATTAAAAAATTAAAAGCACTACACCCTCACAAACTCCCCTTGAGTACCTTGTTCCCCATTGGCCCTTTTTTTCAATATAAAGGAATTCCCAATACTATTCTAGCATGTCCAAAGGTCAGTTGTCAATCTCCACTCCGGTCCAGCTGGTGAATCTGGGAATCTTGAGGCAATGTTACAACTACCTCATGTACACAGACAACCCTCTCCTCCTCCCAACAAATTCCAACACATGTGAGAGATGCAACCATATAGCCAAACTGGAGGCTAAGCTCTCTCAACTCAGTACTGGCTTAACCAGTCAGAAGGAGAAGGAAATCACATTCACTACAATTCCAGTCTCACATAGACCTACCACGACAGCAAACCAAACACATAAACACACAAAAACATACTCGGAGGCTCTAAATAAAAATTTGCCTAAGCAGCAGAGACCTCCAAAGCAGACACCCAAGCAACCGCTACCCCAAATCAAAACATGTGCAACATATAGCTCACAAAGCCAGTGTGCCGAACAGTCACAGCCCTTAAGGCTAAACAACACACCTGATACACTTGTAATAGGTGACTCTATCGTCAGGCACACTGACGTCCCGCTCACCATGCTGAACAAGGAGAAAGTCACGGTGAGCTGTCTGTCGGGTGCTAGGATCCGCCACATAACACAAGCACTCATGTCACTCCAAGGCAAGTACAAATATGACTCAGTCATTGTCCATGCTGGTGTGAATGACCTGAGATGTACCTCCCTGGACTACATGAAAAGAGACATAGAGGAGCTCTCTGAGCATGTAGCCCAGGCCGGTATGACCCTGACCTTGAGTAGCATCTTACCCTCACCAAGAATGATGCCACAATATGAAGACAAGATGATCAATTTCAACAATTGGCTTAAGTATTGGTGTCATTCAAAGGGGATCCAATGCCAGTCAACCTGGGATGACATGCTCGACAAGCCACAATGCTTTGCTAGGGATGGCTTGCACCTGTCACCCCTGGGCTTTCAGATATTGGCAAAGGCTCTTGCCACCCCCATAGTGCCTTTTTTAGGCAAGGCTCAAAAGACAAACCCACCTCCATAGGTATCACAAGGGATAAGAAACTAACAGTAATGCTACTCAAGGCCAGAAGTCTAAACCTCAAGATGCACGCACTCGAAACTCTCCTTAGCATGGAGAACATCGATATCTGTGCAGTAACAGAAACCTGGTTCAAGGCTCCCTAGAGCACCCCAGCACTATCAGGTTATACCTCATACTATGCTTTTCAGCCCCATAACTTGGACCGAACCACAAAAGGAGGGGGAGTATCAATATTCGTCAAAGATACCCACACCTCCAGGTTGGTGGCACAGCACGAAGCATCAGGGACTATCCATGTGCAACTAACAGTGAGTAAAACTGCCTTCCAGTTTTATAGCCTGCTACAGACCACCCTCCCAAACCCAGGAACCCCACTTGGCCTTCCTGAGAACACTGGAAAATATGAAGGTCTCTCCAAACACCATTATATTGGGTGACTTCAACTACCCAAACATAGACTGGGAGCATTACTCTATCTCCAACACCCTAGCCCAAAGGTTCCTAGAATTTATAAACTCAAATGCTATGGAACAACTTGTTACCACTCCCACAAGAGGGGAAAACATACTGGACCTGATCATCACCAACATGGGGGCTCTATGCTCCAGACCAGAAGTGTATCCCTCACTGGTAAGATCAGACCATAAACTAATCTCACTGGATAGTCACATCCTGACCCCACCCCCTTCCCAGAAAACCACAGTGAAAAACTTCTCTAAAGCAAATTTCACACTCCTGAAAACTGAGGTGGAATCCTTCAAAGCCCCCGAGCCTGTGGAAAATACGGCCCAGACCGCAGAATCCTTTATAAACGCATTCTATGAACACCTTCAGGAATGCATGGATCATGCAATCCCAAATAAAACCAAGACCCAATCCTCCAAAGGCAGGCGTCCTGTCTGGTGGATCCCAGTCATAAACAAACTATACAATAGAAGGAGGACGCTACTACATGATAGTAAAATCCCAAAAAGGGAAGGCATCTCTGATCAGTATTAGCAAAAAACTACGGGCACTCATAAAATCGTCTAAGGCCAGCTTCGAGAGAAAAATTGCACAGGACACTAAGGATAATCACAAGGCTTTCTTTAGTTATGTTAGGAACCTGGGTGGAAATTCCCAAATATGCTCAGAATTAGTCCAAAATGACAAAAAATACACCGAACCCACAGACATTGCCAACATCCTAGCTGACAGGTTCAGCGCAAACTTCTCTCCCTCCTCCCCACCAAAAGGGCAAATATCTATCCCAGCAGAGTGCTGCCCCCCTGACATCTCAGATGCTCAGGTAAGAGCCGCCCTCTCCAAAGCAAAAAACACAGCATCAATGGGACCAGACGGTGTCCTGGGCTGCGTCCTACATGAACTCCAAGAAGAGCTAAACCCAAACATAAAACTACTGTTCAGTCTCAGCCTTACTACAGGATATGTACCCAAAGAGTGGCGTACAGCAACAGTGGTCCCTCTCCACAAAGGTGGTGCCTCAACGGATCTTGGAAACTATCGCCCCATAAGCCTGACTAGCTTGGTCTGCAAAGCTATGGAAAGGATCATCATGGACCTCATAAATAAAGATATTGGGGACCTACAGACACTGGATCATACCCAGTTCAGCTTTGTTAAGGGCAGATCCTGCCTCTTAAACCTGGTCAATTTCTTTGAAATAGTCACCAAGGCCATTGACGAGGGGAAGGTGGTCCACACAGCCTACCTGGACCTCACAAAAGCCTTCAATACAATACCCCACTCGGGCATTATAGATAAGCTCACCAGCTTAAATATAAACCCCTATGTCACTAGATGGGTTGCAAACTGGCTCAAGGACAGAACCCATGTGGTTAGAATTGCTGGAGCCATGTCAGACTCCAAACCAGTTACAAGTGGCATCCCACAAGGCTCAGTCCTGGGACCTCTCTTCGGTATATATTTCTCGGAGGTACAGGCCAACATGGAAGGACTGTGGCTGACCAAGTTCACAGATGACTGCAAACTAGGCGCCATAATCGACTCTCCAGCTGATACAAGCATCCTACAAAAGGGCCTCATAGAAACAGACAACTGGTGCCAGAGCCATGGCCTCAAGCTAAATGCCAAAAAGTGTATAGTCATCCCCTTTGGCAAAAACAAAGTGCCCACAAATTACCACATAGGTGGTAATCCATTAAGTACGGAAGAAGTAATTAGGGACCTGGGGACCCAAGTTGATAGCAATCTCTCATTTGAAAACCACGTGGCCAAAGTGATTAGAAAAACATTTTATATAGCCCACCTAATCATGAAGGGATTCACATCTAGATCAGGGGAGGTCATCGTGCCTCTTTACTCATCCCTCATCAGGCCCATAATTGAGTACAATGCCCCTTTTGGGATGTACCTTACCAGACACCTGCAGCAACTGGAAAGACCCCCAAAAGTACCTCACCAAGATGGTCAAAGGGCTCAAACAGATGCCATATGCTGCCCGGTTAAAGAAACTCCAGCTCTACTCAGTGGCATACCACCTGCTCAGAGGCAATCTGTGCCTGATGTATAAAACCATGTCCAACCCGAAATTAATGGACATGCTGCCTCTCAGAAAATCCAAATCCCATTGAACTACGCGCTCAAGAGACTTGAACCTCAGTACTGAAATAAATAGGACATGCTGGAGGGACAGATTCATAACCCAGAGGCTCCCTTCACTCTGGAATAAAATCCCAGTCCAGGTTAGGCAGAGTCCCTCATTGACTGTCTTCAAGAAGAATCTTGATGAGTGGATGGGAGATCGTAGGTTTACCCCGGGTATCACTTCTGTGTCACTGTTAGACAGAGGCACAGTATACTAACCTCGAAAAAGGGCATAGCAAAATTCATTTAAAATGGGTGGCGAAAGCCAAACACACTCTGGCTAGGCTTATAAATGCCCTAGGGACAGATAGCCTAGTATGAACCTATGAACCTAAAATACAACAATCAGACAAAAGGGATAGAGGAAGTAGTACATACAGCATGGGATGTTTGTTTAAACTGGGAACTCAAAAACCTGTTAGGTTGTGTCCCCAGAATTGTTTATTCTAGGGGAAGAAATATCAAAGAATTTTTAGAACAACATATTCCCAGAAACACAACATCTAAAATGAATAGATGTGGGACCTGTAGGGTTTGTAGATATATTAATGACGGACCTTATGTAAGTGTACATGGATATAATAGGACTATCCCATGCCCAGATAGAGTGAATTGTAATACACAAAGGGTGGTTTATTTAGCCATGTGTACCAATTGTAGTGCATTCTTCGTTGGCAAGACCATTCAAAGATTGAAAGACCGGATATGTGAACATCTTAGGGCTATTAAGAATCATGATTCCCATAATGCTCTATATACACATAGTATAGTTTGCACCAACTTTAAGAGATTTTTATTTTTTGTTATTGATAGGGTGTTGTTTAATGAAAGAGGAGGTGGTGGAATTATTAGAATATAAATGGCAGGTTATGTTGAATGCTTCAATGCCACCTGGATTGAATGATTTTATTTCTCCAAGTCCTATTTTGAGACAAAGGGCATACATTATCTAGTTACTTTTAAGGGTACACAACAACAGTAAATATTACAATAGTATAGTTTTTATATATTTAATATTGCACTTGTGGGTTGGGGATGTATTTGTCTTGTACATATTATTTTAAGATGAATGAGTTTTAAATTTGTAAATTGAATGATTGAATAATTAATGTGTGTATATAAGTGGTCTGTTGATTTGCTACCATTCACTCTGAAGAAGCCATGTAATGATGGTGAAAGCACTTAGTGTGTGGAACAGTGATTAAAACGTTTTGGAAGTACTCTGTTGGTCGTGGTTTTCTTTTCGTCTTATTAGTTCTATATCCATTGGGTATTTGTTTGGTGTTTTTATGTTCCTCTATGCTTTTCAACCCTTTCCAGTGATATTCAGAGTACTTCTGAAGATTCGGAAGGAATCCCCAAGATCATTGTAATGACTCCCTTCTGGCCTAGGCAACCATGGTTCTTTCTTCTTTTGTTAATGACTACAGGCAATTACCACAAGCTTCATGACAGTCTGGATCTGCTCAGACAAAAACAGGGGTCTTTGATACTCTCCGACATCAGTCATCTTCAGTTGACTGCCTGGGTGATAAGGTCTTAATTCTTTGTAGGCACCCGTTACTGAGGACATGAATGGAGGCAAGAAAGCCTGCTACTAGAAAATCATATATTAGCTAATAGAAAAGGTTTTCTAGTTGGTGCCAACAACACAACCAGCCATATTTCTTAAAGCCTTAATGCAAGAAATCTGGACAAAGCCTGACAAAATGGGGGGGACAAAGGCCCAAAAATAAGGACAGATTTTAAATATTGCTCTTATAAACTTAGAATGTTGCTAAAGTAACCAGGTTTGTGTTAACATATATTTTTCTGAGGGATTTGAAGTCTGAAATTCAAACGTATGTCATTATTTTGTGATTTCAGTCCTCAGATCATCCCAGTGATTTGCCAGAAAACCACAAATTTTGAGGAACAGACCAAAAATATGAGGCAAAAATCTGGACATTTGAGAGGTATGCAGCCAGCACCTATTCATGGCTAGTTGTTCTCTGGTTTTACAATATCTGTGTGAGTTACTATACTAATGCCTTTCCTGTTCCTCTATCAAGGTTCATTTGTTGTCCATTTCAGCATGTCTGCACAGTGATCTTCCATGTTCAAGGCAGTCTCATGTCAAAATTTCTTAAAAGGGTGTCCCTTTCTTGGGATCTTAATTTTGTGCCAGAGAAGCTAACATTTGCTTTATCTGAACCAGCTAATTTGGATAACTTGAGGTTCTTAACATGGAAAACAGTTTTACTGATTGTTCTCACCTCTGCAAGAAGGGTATTTGAGTTTCAAGCTCTTATGGTGTGTCAGCCCTTCCCCATTTTCCATAGGGATAGGGTTTATTGAGAACTAATACTTTTATGCCTAAGATGGTATCCAAGATTACTTTAAGCCAAACTGTCCATCTCCCAGTTTTTTTTACTGAATCTAAAAATGAGGGAGAATGGATACTCCATAGACTGGTTGTCCACAGACAGCTCAGGTACTATCTTGACAGATTTAAATCTCTCAGATCTTTGGATCAATTGCTTATTTCCTGTGAATTATTTACTTATGTATTTGTTTAACATTTGTTTAGTGGAAAAGTCTGACTGGGACATAGCCCATTTTCAGCAAAGACCCGGGGAGGAATGCCAGATGCATGTCTTTGGAATGTGGGTGGAAATCAGAGCACCTAGAGGAAACCCACAAGAAGGCAGGGAAGAAATGCAGACACTGCCCAGAAGGCACCCCCAGTGGAGAATTAAACCAAAAACCTCTTGCTGTGAGGTGACAATGCTAACCACTACACCACCCAGTGCCCAAGTTAAGAGGAAGGGACAACCTGTGTCAAAACAAGGCTATTTCCAAATGGTTGTCTAAGGTTGTTACCTTTTGTTATACTCACCATAACAAATCTATTCCAGGCAGAGTCAAGGACCTCTCTACCAGGGCATTAGCTTCATCTATGGCTTTTTGGAAATGGGTTGGATCCTAGAAATATTCTAGAAGCTACTACTCGGTTCTCTGTACATACATTTTCAAATCACTATAAGCTTGATTCATTCTCTAGGTCCAGATCAAGCTTTGCTAGGACCATTCTCCAGTGTTTCCTGAACTCTTCTCCTTCCACCTCCAATACATACTTAGCTTTGGTAATTTACCAATATAGCTAAGGCTACTCCAGCAGTTATCAATATGATAATATTGTGCAGTTGTGTAAGCTGAAAAATGTTCGAATGATCAGATCTGCAGTAGCCGCTCTCTCCCTCCTTGGTTTTTTTGTGTGTGTTTTTATGCTAGGGTGAGGACATTTATGTTTTTTGTTCCTAGCATAGCCCTTTCAGGGCTCAACCTTCCTCTTCCTGCTGATAGAAAAGCTTTGAAGGGATTTGCATCCAAACTTGTCTTTAGCCAGCTCAGCTCGAGCTGCTTGACAGTTTGGGTGCATGGACGGTGCGCTGAAGCTTTGGAAGCTGGCTGGCTATTATATCTTTGGTAGAATATAATCCATATTGCAAAGGCTACTGTTATGGTAAGTTCAACTTACACAGCTGTACCTTTTTTACTCAGTAAATACGTATATCACTGTTTCAGTAAATTAAAATATCTTATTACAACCTGATTTGTAGTAGGCATCTAACTCATATTTCAAAACTTTTACTAAGTTTGGGTCTTGTGAGGTCAGCAGATATGTGTGCAGTCCCACAATTACAGATCTATACATGTAATCAATTTCAAGGAGACCAATACCTCCTTCAGAATGGGGAATATATATAGTCTTAGACTGTATTATGTTAGGAATATATATAGTCTTGGTATACACAGATTTTTATAAATCATTTGATGAGCATGAAGTATCCTTCTTGTTTTCCTGTCCAGCCTATCCAACACCTTTTAGGGCCAGTCAATCACTCCAAAACTGTAAGGACAGAAAGAGCAAATTGGTTTATAGCTTGGACTTTGCCTTAGTCATAGCTTGGACTTTGTCTGTAGATGTCAATGCTGTTTTCAGTATTAGGAATAAGAAAAAAGCCCAGTTGGTTAATGTGCTTGGCAACACAAAAAACAAAGTAAAGAGACTAAGTGCTCCAAGCAACGAACCATGCAAGAAGGAACTGAAATAAAAATATAACAGTAAAATCACACACTTTTTATTGAACACGAATAGGTAAGCGCTTTCGCAATCCCTCCAGATAGCTTCTTCAGACCATATAAAAATTTTCAAACATCACATATAATTAAATATTCATGGTCAAGGATAAACATCCAATCACATTGAAGATAGCTAATTGAACTAATTAACTAACGATGAAATTCAACCTTAAAGAGACAAAACAAAAAGGCGCATATAAACACCTTTCCAATAATAAAGAATATGTATGTGTAAAAAATACAGAAATATAAAAGGTGTGTGAGAACTAGCAATATATGCATTAATACTACACTATTAAATTGCATATATAAAAAATATAAAAAAAACACTATTATTGTTTTAGAAAGCAGTCTGAACATAGTGCATTAGCTAAACATATGCTCTGTCATGGTGACAATCATTATTTTAATTTTTTAGTGACTGACACATTCGAAGTAGGGATGAGGAAAGTGGCCGGGCCCAGGCAGGTATGACTCTAGCCCTGAGTAGAATCCTGCCTTCGCCCAGAATGATACCACAGTATGAGGACAAAATGATTGACTTCAATAATTGTCTAAGCTTCTGGTGTCATTCAAAGGGGATCCAGTATCTGTCTGCCTGGGACGACATGATCGACAGACCACAATGCTTTGCCAGAGATGATCTGCACCTGTCGCCCCTGGGATTCAGGTTACTGGCTAAGGCTCTTGCCAACCCAATAGGCAAAGTTTAAAGGACAAAACCCCCACCATAACAGGTACAAGTATGCAAAATCTCAAGGTAATGCTACTCAATGCTACAAGTCTAAATCTCAAAATGCACTCTCTCTCGGTACTCCTAAAAATGGAGAACATCGATATCTGTGCAGTAACTGAGACCTGGTTCAAGGCTCCAGAGAGCACCCCTGCAGTACCAGGCTACAACTCTTACCACACTTTTCGGCCACCAAACAAGGACCGAAACACTAAAGGTGGAGGAGTGTCCATATTCACCAAGGATATTCACACCACCAGGCTAGTTGCCCAACACAATGCGTCTGAAATTCTCCAGGTGCAACTAACACTAGGTAAGATTGCAATCCAAATTGTAGCTTGCTACAGATCCCCCACCATGCCCCAAGATTCTCACTACACTTTTCTAAACATACTGGAATATATTAAGATACAACCAAACACCCTAATACTGGGTGATTTCAACTACCCTGGCATTAACTACCAACACCTTTGTCCAACGGTTCTTGGAATTCATACATTTCAATGCCTTGGATCAACTAATCCACAGTCCCACCAGGAGCTCCAATATTCTAAATGTGGTCATTACCAACATGGGAAATCGATGCTCCACACCTATGGTCACCCCCTCATTGGTCAGGTCTGAACATAAGCTAATCACCCTTGACATCCATATCCCTCCCCCACCTCCCAGTAAGGAAACCTCCGTAAAAAACTTCTCCAAAGCCAACTTCATGCTCCTCAAGTCAGAAGTGACAAATGTCATGATACCCATGCAGATGGGAACTGAAAGTTCGACTACTGAATCCTACACTAAGGCACTGTACAAGCACATCCTTTCGTGCATGAATCGTGACATCCCAAATAGAACCAAGGTGCTCTCCTCCAAAAAAAAAAGCCAATCTGGTGGTCTCCTGCTATAAACAAACTTTACAACAAAAGGAAGAAACTGTTGCAGAAAAGAGGAAAATCTCAGGATGCAAAAAGCTCCCTTACCAGCCTCAGTAAGAAGCTGAGATCCCTCATAAAATCCTCCAAATCTAGTTATAAAAATAAAATTGCCAAAGATTCCAAATACAACCACAAGGCATTCTATAGCTATGTCAAGAATCTAAATGGCAATGCTCAGATATGCTCTGAGTTACAACAGAATGGCATTAATTAAACTGATCCCAAGGATATTGCCAATATCTTGGCAGATCGATTCAGTGCCAACTTCACCCCCCTCTCACCCCCTAAAGGGCTTATCTCAATACCAAAAGATTGCCAAATTCCAGTAATAATGGCCACACAGCTAAAAAACGCACTCTCCAAAGCTAAGAATACAGCATCAATGGGACCAGATGACATCCTGGGCTGTGTACTACATGAACTACAAAATTAATGGCACCTCACCTAAGTGTCATGTTTAATCATAGCCTCACCTCAGGCTTCATGCCTACTGAGTGGCGCACAGCTACAGTTATCCCAGTCCACAAGGGGGGATCCACCTTGGATCCTGGGAACTACTGCCCCATCAGTCTGACGAGCCTGATCTGCAAGGCTATGGAATGTATCATCATGGAACTCATAAGCAAAGACATTGGCAACCTTCAAACACTGGACCCTACCCAGTATGGGTTCGTGAAGGGCCGATCTTGTCTCCTGAACCTGATTGACTTCTTCAAATCAGTCTCCAAAGCTGTGGATGAGAGTAAGGTGGTCCACACAGCCTATCTGGACCTCGTCAAGGCCTTTGACACCATCCCCCACTCTGGAATCATAGATAAATTTACTAAGCTGGGCATTAATTCCTACATCACTCGATGGGTTGTCAACTGGCTTACTGACAGAATCCACACTGTAAAAGCAGTCGACTCCAAATTCAGCTCCAGACAAGTGACAAGTGGAGTACCTCAGGGTTCAGTCCTGGGACGGCTCTTGTTTGGCATCTACTTCTCTGAAGTACAGGCCAACATTAAGGGACTCTGGCTAACAAAGTTCGCAAATGACTGCAAACTGGGAGCCATTATTGAATCCCCAAATGATGTGGATATTCTACAAAAGGGCATTACAGAAACAGATGCTTAGTACCAGAGCCATGGGCTCAAGCTCAGTGCCAAGAAATGTATAGTTATCCCCTTTGGGAAAAAAAACATGTACCTGTGAATTGCCACAAAGGTGGCAGTACACTAAACACTGAAAGTGTAATAAGAGACTTAGGGACACAGGTGGACAGTGGTCTCACCTTCGATAACCACATCGATACAACAGTCAGGAAATCCTTATATGTGGCACACCTCATCACTAAGGGCTTTTCATCCAGAAAAAAGGAGGTCATTGTCCCACTGTACTCATCCCTCATTAGACTCATTATAGAATACAATGCCCCATTTGGTATGTACCTCTCAAGACATCTGCAACAACTGGAAAGGCCGCAGAAATACCTCACTAAAAGTATCACAGGCCTAAAGCAGATGCCATATGCTGACCATCTAAAAAAACTCCAGCTGTACTCTGTCGCATATCGTCTACTCAGAGGCGATCTCTGCTTAACATACAAGGCCATGTCAAATCCAGAGCTGTTGGACATGCTACACTTAAAAAAATCCCAATCCCTCAGAGCCACACGCTCCAGATATCTAAACCTTGTCATCACAATGAACAAAACATGCTGGAGGGATAGGGTTCCTGACCCAGGGACTCCCCAGACAATGGAATAGACTGCCCATACATGTCAAGCAGAGTGCCTTTTTGGCCCTCTTCAAAAGCAACTTTGACGATTGGATGGGAGATAGGAAATTCACCCTGGGGATCACGTCAATCACCCTGTTAGACAGGGGTCCAGGGAAGTAAATATTGTGGGAAGAAATAGCCAGGGAATTGTTATGGCTAGGCTTGTATAGGCCCTAGGGCTGATAGCATAGTACCAACCTATGAACATATGAATAGGGTAATCTTAGTGAAAGAACCGCTTTGATCGGTTTTTAGTCAAATCTAGAACAGAAGATACTGTTAAAAAAGTGATAATTAGTAGGGCATAAAAATATTGCATGATAACCATAAGAATCAAAGAAGGTAAGAAAAGATTGGGAAGAGAGACTGGAAAAGCAATATACAACAGAACAATGGACATGCATATGTATGGCTCCCAAATTTGTAACAAAGTCCAGAAAGTTTATAATCTTTGCTTGAAAGTGTTTGCATAGGTATTTATACCCCAAGTAGATTTGAAAGAATTTTCCAGAGGCAGATAGTAAACGTTGGAAGTATACCCATCTCCATACTTATTAACTGTTCCATTAAAGACAGACATGTTCAAATGCCTTGGAAAAAAATCCTACCTCATGACATATATGGAACTTCAACAGAATTCTTTAACTACAGACCTATCACAATAGTACCTTCCTTATCAAAAATCATAGATAATTGTATTCACACACAGCACCTTACTGTCAACAGCCTCCACTTGTAGAATAATGCAGTTATCATCCAGGTTGTAGCACAACTGTTCTACATTTCATCAACACAATCAATCATTATGCAAACACAGGCCACTTAAGTCATATTCATCTTTCTTGACATAGCCAAAGCTTTTGACAGTCTGCCATCTTAATTAATAAATGAACTCTCCTCCTTAGGCCTCAGCTAACTTATGCTATCCTGTTTCAATAGCTACCTCAGCAACAGACAACAGGCTGTAAAATGGCAACATAACTTCTCAATTTTCTTTCCATTTTCTGAAAGTGCACCACAAGGCTTGATTCTTGGCCCCCATCTATTTAACATATTTATAACTAAGCTCCACTCAGCTACCATTATGCAGTATGCCAATTACTCCAGCCTCCTCTGCAAGTATTACGAAATCCAATCACACAAGCATCCTTTTCCTCTGAGAAATCCTGTCTAACCAATGCACGCCTGGTCTTAAAACCTAAGAAAATCAAATTAATGTTATTCACATCCAAACAATTCTCTGCTATCAAAGGGGAACACACACACAACTACTACTATAACTATAAAGGAAAATCTGACATTTCATCAGCACATGCAGCAAATCACCAAAAAAAGAAAAAAAAATAGTGACTTCTCTATCAGTCAAACCCATACTTAACTGATGCAACAAGGAAAACCATTTCCCAGTCCTACCTCCTTCCCATATTTCTACGTGTCAACCTCTTCTGCCTGGATCACACTCTAAGACTAAGAATTATGCGCTGTGTTTAACAATTTTCCTCTGGTTCCTTCCAACCTGGTTGGCTTCCAGTTTGGGATTCAGTGCATTCATTGCATTCTTATGGAAGGTTCTCATTTTAAACATCTTTATTAACATCATATATTACATAGTGACATGAATACACATTCAATTATAAAATAGGAAACACTCCATTGCAAAGATTTTTTTCATGTATTATAAAAATATGATTTCTGTCTTAACAATTATGATTCAATTTAACATTACACAGATTGCTCAGGTCCTTCCACTCCTGAAATATCACACCTCCTGAATATTATTCTGTATATATTGTTCCCATGGATTATATTTATTTCTATGTAATTTGATCATGATCCCAGTATCTTCACTGACCTCCATGAATTTTACAAGCAGTAACATAGCTAGGTCAGGGAAGATGGGCAAATCTCCCAGGTTTAAAGTGTTGGGGACATGCTCAGCTGATCCTGGGCTCGGTTTAATGCAGTACTTCAAAACTGGAATTGCATTTGCAGTCAAACCTGAGCACTGTAATGCTTCATGTCTGGTACATGTTGTAGCAACTGCTTGCTACATTTTTTAACTAAAACCTGACTGCTCTAGAACTCTATGCAGGCAGGATATAAATTGTAGCAACTGTTTGCTACATTTGCATTAGCCAAACATGCAATTAAATGTGTAAGATTTAAAAAGTTCGTGTGTTTCTTTTTTGTTGTGGATTACATCAAGAGTAATATTAGAGGAGAAGGACACTTAAATAATACTTTAGAAATGATTAATGTTAAATGGCAAATTTTATTAGTGGCCTATAAGATGCCATGGCTCAATGACACAATCAATAGTCCATGCATTTTAAAAGCAAAATCATTTTAAATGAATAGATGTTAGTATTTTAAGCAATATTTTATTAATATATTTGTAAGGGTCTATCAGCTGATCAATTAATTGATTTATCATTTTATGTTTCATGGGTATTTAATTGTAACTTTGATTAGTTATTTTGTTCTGAACAAGCTCTTAGGAAATTAAAAGAATGAAAGCTCTAAACTGTATTTTGGTCTCCTTTTCATTTGAGTGGTCATCGGTTTTATATTTTTTAAATTCCATTTCCTGGTACTTCTGGTGGAGTTTGTTTCATATGAACCCAGATTCTGTTCTTTTTCCCATTTCACCTCCAGCAATTGGTGTCTACCAGTGGAAAATTCTCAGAAGTCTATTCGGTGTAGAAACATACCTGGGCAAACACTTCCATGTAAAAATTCTAAACCTTCTAAATTTTGTTGCATACTTGAGAACCATACAGATATCCTCCCATTGTTTCTTAGTATAATGTACTTCAATTTTCACTTCCCTGTCTTTTCTACCTTCTACTGATTGGTTCTGATAGTTACCATGCATTATGTTATATGCCTACTAATTATCCATTTTTTTTTTACTCTGTTCTCATCCATAAACTAAACCAGTGATGTTCTTTCATTTAACACTCCCCAATTCATTTCTCTATACCTGTACTCTGTAAACAATCTCTGGTAGGAAAGGCAGTCTCCAACCAGCAGTCCGAACTTCTTCTTCTGCTTGGACTCATCCCACTCTTGACTTTTCCCTTCCTAGTTATTTGCTCCCAATGCCTTAGTTCCTTCACTAATTTTCTCAAATAAATTCAAGCTCCCTATTATTATTTTCTGTGCCATATTTGCAGTAATCCCCACTAGTAAAACATCCTTTCTCCATTTCCATGTTAGCTTACTCCTCAAAATATTTTCTGCTACTTTATAAATATAATTTTCTATATGGTTGTTACTTTTCTCAAATGCCTGCACCCAAAATTTTACTATCATATATTGTTGCTTCAATATAATTCTTGCTTCAATATCATTTCTTTCTACATTGATTTGTAGTTTTCTGTTTATGCTATGTATATGAGCCTTAATGGTGTAGCTCTGAAGTATCCCTTCAACTGTGGTAATCCTAAACCACCTTGTTCCATGGGGAGAAAGAGCTTATTTATTTATACATAAAACTGAGGTAGAACTTATTTCACTTAATTCTTATCCTCTTTCCCTCCTGAATAAAATCATTCAATTATCTATTAATTATCATCCACATCTTCTTCTGTGGTTAATAAAAATATGCCTGTCCTATATAAAATAAACTAGAACTAGAAAATGTTTCACTGCTTGTACCTTACTATTTCTGCCCATAGTCAATGGCTTGCAAGTTCTCAGTTTTTGTATTATCTTTTGTTTTCTCTCTTCCCACATATCCTTAATTGCCATAAGAGAATCGTTTTTAGTCCAAACACTCAAATACTTCATCTTAACATGTCCTCATAAATATGGCTATTGCTGAACAAATTCATGCGTGGGGACATAGTTTACTATTATAGCCTTTGTTTTATCTTCATTTATTGTACAGCCTGTGTGACAATGTGAGGTATTGTCAGCTATGCCAGGAGAAGTAAGGCAGTGGATGTGTAACATATGCCAGCATAGCTAGCTGGTGTTTTGTAAAAAAATTATATGTCATTTGTATATCAAACTGATTTGTACAGGTGCTTGTCTTGAAAATGTATTTGTAAAGCTGCTTGTGTTAAAAATGTAGCAACAGTGGGTCCTGCTGGACAGAAAAGAAATACACCTGTATGTCAGATTGTATTGTAGCTTTTGAAATGAATATATTGTAACAGAAGATACTGGAAAAGAAGAGGTTAATCTCAGTCCAGCTAACTCTGAAAAATATTTTTTTAATATTTTTTAATGTTTGAAATTATATTACCTGGTTTAGGCCATAAAGATTCTATCTTACAGTTCTGATTGCAGCCAGAGACAAACTGTCTGTGAAAACCAAGACTAGGAATCCTACTGTATTGTCCTTAGGGGTGAACTAATTGCTATGCTGGAAGGATGGAAGTATTTGAAATGGTTTTATAGCTTTCAGATGCTATAACACATCTTAGCAAAGTTGTATTTGTGTGTGTATGGTAACACATATGTGCAAGATTCTAGTTCAGTTTCTAGTAGAGTAGTGTGGGAACCAGAGTCAGATGATGAGACATATGTGATGTCATTCTGTAATCCAGCACTGAAATTATGTTTTAATACTAGATGAGAGAAAAGTCTCAGGACAGTCTGTTTGTGAAACCTGACAAAGAAAGACCCCTCACTCACGTCATCTTGCCTTGCTCTAGTAAATGAACTAGGGGCCAGTAATTCTTTAGATCGGTCAAGAAAATATAGTGAAATTAGTTAATTATTCTTTTTCTGTATCTGTGTGACTCTTTAGTTATTTTTAATATTTCTTGTGTTTGAAACTCCTGTGTTTATTGTAAATAGATATTTATATGTTCATGTTCTTTTATTAATTATTATTAGATATATTTAAACTTTTCATTGTGGCTGGTTTTTAGAGAATATTTTAACCTTTGAGAGTACTTATATTTATTTGGTGACACTGTGGCCGCTCCTGAAAGCCTTGCTGCATTGGTCAAACATTACCATTTGTATTAGTATAAATTTTACTCAGTATAACTGCGAATCCTGGTGAGAACCTTAGAGGAGTTGGCTTTGGAGTGTTCTGGTGGCAGTATCTACCTTATAGTCTGGGCAGAAGGGGCATAGCTGGTAAATCTGTGATAGCCTTTCCAGCTGTGGGTGAGTGTGTGTGTGTGAAAATCAAATCTCAAAGAGTGTGTGTATCAGCTACTTGCAGCAGGAGCACAGATCACTGGTTTCACAGATAGGTTGGTAGAGGACTTGACTTGGAACACTTGGCTGATGACTCAACTATACAGCTTTGGTCAGTGTGGAGTCTTATTTGGGCCTGGTGAGAGAGAAAAAACCCAGCCCCAGGATGGGAGTGTGTTCCCTGTGTGCTCTTAAGGGAAGTTATGTTTGGTGCAGAGAGCTGCATCTGGAAATACTGTAAGAATCTATTTTTGTTTCAAGTGAACGCCCATCTCCAATGTCAGTGGTGAGGATTGAGGTTCCTTGATTACAGGCCCAGAGGACAGACATCACCGCCTGAAAAAAAACACTTGCTCAAAATGCTCCACAACACTGAAATATTATTTCTGGTTTTATCAAGTGCAACATAATATCATCTGTGAACAAAGCTAATTTTTCTGACAAAAATGCAATTTTTTTCATTGAGTATCATAGTAGTTCTACCCTTGACTATGTGGGTTTCTTATTTTCTTTGCCAATGGCTACAGGTGTAAGGCAAATAACAAAGGAGATAGAGGGCATCCCTGCCTTGTTCTCCGTATCAAACACTTCTTATCAGAGAGGAACCTTCCCACATTGTTTCTTGCCACTGACCCATCATATATCTTCCTAATCAGTCATATTATTCTATCAGGAAATGCAAATACAGCCATTGCCCTACTCATAAAGTCCTAGTTAACTTTATTGAATGAGTTCTCTGCATTAAGACCCACCATGAATAATGGGATCTTCTTGTACTCTGCTTCCCTTTTAATCATCATTGTTTTGTTAATGTTGGCAAATGTTTGCCTTCCCTTCTTGAAACCACATTGATCAATACCTATCAATTTTGGTAATACTGTACCTATTCTCTTAACAGGTATAGACCTACATTATTTATAGTCATAGTTCAGTATTGAAACTGCTCTGTATGATGTTGTATTTGAAGGGTCTTTGTCCTGTTTTAGTAGAACAGCCATGACAGCTTTTTCCAAGATGCTGGTACTGTTCCTCCTTTTAAAACATTGTTAAACAAAACCTCGTAGATCTTTTTAAAAACTTTATTAAATTATCACTTGTGACATAGGCAAAGTTTCATTTATATGAAAACACAGCATTATGCATCACATATATTCTTCTGTACTATATCATCAATCCAATATTACATAAATTAAACCACAAAGTAAGAAAGTCACAGGTTTGAAACTGTCCATAAAGACTTAAAGAAAAAGTAAAAAGTCATGGACATTCAGCAGCCATGTAGCTAAAACACTTGATGTCCTTAAGGGGTCATTTTCATGATTCCCATGGGACTCTATTACAGGAGGTTTAAGGTATCACACAGTGAAAATATTACATAAATTAGTCAATTATTGTCTTCCTTTACATCTCATTTGTCCTCCAAAACATTTTATGTATGTATTGTTCCCACAATTTCCATTTTTTCTATGTAGTCTGTTCCTATCCTTTTCCAAAGATCACACTTCCAGTTTTGTATCCATGTTACAATATTCACTACTTCAAATACAGTTGATTTCGACTTTGATTTCCATTTTCTAGTAATTGTTTTTTTTTTAGCAGCTGCCAGAATTAAACTTAACAAGGTCTTACTATGTCTAGGCAACTCAGATCCTGTATCCCAGCTAAAAAAAATGCCTTGGTGATATCCATTTGCTGACCCAGTATTTCTGACAGAGTATGCTATAGGGGCTTTTTAAAGCTGCCAACTCATTATACTCCCAAAACATATGTTCCCAGTTATCTCTTTTTCCATATCCCACTGCCAGCACTTGCCATCAGCCTGAAGAAATATTCTTTGGAGTCTGCCTGGGGTACAAAAATACCTATGTGAACACTTCTATGCATAAATTATAGGTTCATAGGTTCATAGGATGTTAGTAGGCTATTGACCCAAGGGTCTATGCAAGCCTAGCCATTAAATCCCAATATAATACTAGATGAGAGATATTGTCTCTGCTCAAGGTTTTTCTAGCAAGGACTATCCATGTCCAGGAGAGAAGCCGGGGCAATCCCTGGCAGAAATTGACAGTTTCCCCTCCAGTCATTAAGGTTGCACTTAAACAGGGTCATGGAGGTGCTCTGCTTGAAATGGATTGAAAGCCTATTCCAGAGGAATGGAAACCTCTGAGAGATGTATCTTTCTCTCCAGCAGATCCTGTTTATGTAGCAGGTTAAATTGAGGTCCCTGGAATGGGTGACTCTAGTTCCATTTGACTTGTGGGTGTGCAGCATTTCCATTAGATTTGGGTCAGAGATAGCCCTGTAAACCAGACACAAGTTGCCTCTGACTAGTCTATATGCTACTGAGTACAGTGACAGTGACTTCAGTCTGTCAGTATAAGACATGTGCTGGAGACCCTGAATTTTCTTAGTTAGAAATCTCTGAGGTCTCTGCAGTTGCTGCAGGTGTCTGGTATGGTACATACCAAAGGCAGCATCATATCCAATGATAGGCCTGATGAGGAAAGAGTACAGGGGAGTTATAACCTCTTTTGCTCTTGAGGTGATGCCTTTGCAAATCAGGTGAACAACATAGAATGCCTTCCTCACCAAAGTAGACACATGGTGGTCAAAGTTAAGGTAAAAAAAAAAAAACAAGTAATCTCCGTGGTATCCCTGAAGCCTCAAACAACTCACTAAACAAGTATAGTTGGTCCAAAAACAAAACAGTGTAAGAAACTTCTCTGTGTGAAAGATTTTCAGTCCATATAGCTCTAGTTAATCACTGTATATTAATCAGATCAGACAATAGTAGTAGAAGTAGCGGACTTAAACTAATCTTAAGTAAAAAAATAATAAAAAATACATAATTTGAAATATTGTACAGAATTACTAAGTATTCAAAAGTAATGCAACCAAGGCAGGCAGTCTGTTTCCAGTCGAAAATCATTTATTAAGTACACAGACTTAAACAGACTGCCTGCCTTGCTTGGATTACTTTTGAATACTTAGTAATTCTGTACAATATTTCAAATTATATATTTTTTATTATTTTTTTTACTTAAGACGATTTTAAGTTCGCTACTTCTACTACTATTGACTGATCTGATTAATATACAGTGATTAACTAGAGATATATGGACTGAAAATCTTTCACACAGAGAAGTTTCTTACACTGTTTCATGTAAACAGTCTTTAATCTGAACTATATGAATTGTATTCTGCCACTGTGTATCAGCCTAGGATACAGAGTTTGTATAACTCCTTTAGAGGTTACTGAAACTTCAGAAACAGGCACATTGAACACTGAACACTGAATGATAACTTCAAGTAAACGGATGCGTACATAATGCCATAGATAGCATTAAGAAGTGGTTTGCTTGAAAGACAAACAACTTGATTTCAAAACTGGAAAAAAGACAGGGAAAAAGACAGAGAGAGAGAGAGTGAGAGGGAGGAAGAGGGAGAGAGAAGGAAAGAGACTGAAAGAAATGGAAACTGACCATATATGTAGCTATTTTAAATATTATTTGTATTGGAAACATATGCTCATATTTATCATAAATCATGAATATTTAGCAAGCCCAGTTTGACAGTTTATAGCATAATATAGCAGCATGCATCCCTCTATGAACTGGGAATCTTTCAATATTCATTTTCTTCATACATGCCACTTTTCAAATATCTTCCTTAACCTATTACCCATATTGACAATATGATCATTTTTTACCATACAAAGCATATATCCAAAATCTGCTAAAAACAGATAATTTCCCCCTACTACATAACCCATACTGAAACCACATATATGCATATTAGTTCCTCCGCTTTACTTCACCTGACAAGGCATTCAATACCTGTCCATGATTTCAAAGACAACTTCAGGCTGGGACTTCCATTACCCATCAGGTTAGTTGTTCCTACTTCATTCACAACTTTATAGCTATGGTATAGTATTTGTTTCTGAATCTTTCACTTCTTCCTTTGTTTTACCTAAATTACCAATAAATGTTATTTTTCAAATTTGAAAACAAGCTTACCATTTAAAATACTAATTAGCTATACCAAAACATAAAATGGGTTTATATTACAAGCTCGAACGTTTAGTTTGTTGAATACCTAAATAGTGAACTGGTAATAGCGAAAGCCAAAAAACACGAATGGCCACTTTCACACAGGGAAAGAATTCCCTTAGCCATAAAAAAAAACAAAAAACTTTTAAACCCAAATGAAGTGGGGGCTCTGCCCCCCACAACCCCCCCTAACTAAATATACCAACTCCGAGATCGCTTTACATTGGACAAAAGGGCAAAATCAGCATAACGGCCAAGGGAATTCTTTCCCTGCATGAAAGCAGCTGTTCACAGTTTTTGGCTTTTGATATTACCAGTTCGATGTTTAGGTATTCGACAACCTAAACATTCGCTCTGGTAATATAGACTCATATAAAACTCATACATAGCCAGCTCCACACAATTCTATGAAATCTTCTAATGCTGCTATCTAGTTATTGATAAGAAATACCATTAGAATTCTCACCCTAAACATTTGGTCATACTGGTTCTTGTTTAATAAACTGGCACCATCAAAACTACCAAAGTAGCCATAGGGAAAAAAACTAAATGTAATCTGAATCCATATCTTTGTATCCTGATATTCTTATATGTTATCCCCTCTTTTATAAAGTCATTACCCTTCTGCTATGTTAAATGTACATGGATTATTGTTCTTATTTCCAGACAGCCTCAAGCAAAAATCTTTTAGACAACACTTCAAACAGTGACCTTAACTTGGTGCCAGTCAGTTAGTACTGCTCCTTTAATTAAGTTATCCTGGAGAATGATCAAGATGGCTGCCGACTAGTTTAGTCCCTACTCCTTGAGCTCCTCACAGCTATTTAACTTTTGTTTTTTTACAACTTTATACCAATCTTTTTCCTCAGTTTTTTTTACTAAAAGATTTTATAAATCTTTTACTACGAATTTGGATTATTTTTTACTCTGGACTTCTTATCCTGGGATTTATTTTACCTCAGAACAATTTTGTTCTCTCTGCTGCTGGGACACCTGCTGCTCCAGTCTATTCCTGGTTCCTGAAATCCTGTCAATTGCAGTTCATCTCTGGGCATGGCTACAAAATCCGACTCCATGGAGACTCAGCCTACAAAGGCCAAATTTTCTTCAATGCTCTCTCCTGCAAAAGATTCCAGTTCAAAAAGACTAAGGACATCTAAACAACCTACTGAAACTTCCAAAGTAAGTAATAAAGACTTAAATTATTCAAATTTCCTTTTAGCAGAACTAAAAGTAGCATTAAAGCCTATCCAAAGTGCTATCCAAAACTTTTCAGAACAATTTGCTGACTTTAGTAAAACTTTAAAGCAAATAAATGATAGAATGGATATGATTGAAAACAGAAATTCAACTTTAGAGTTAAAAACAGATTCATTGGAAAGTGACCTTAAGTCTAAAGACAAGATTATTTCTGATATACAAGCTAAACTGTTGGATTTGGAGGCCAGGAGTCGAAGAAATAACATCATTATTCGTGGTTTGCCTGAATCTTATGACAATAAAAACTTGCTATCTGTGACTAAGAATATCTTTGAAACATTGTTAAACTGTGAAACATCTTCAAAGTCTATAATTGTAGAGAGAGCACATAGAGCATTACGTGCAAAGCAAGATTCTTCCACACCAAGGATTATTTATACTAAGTTATTAAACTTTCAGGATACTTTCCAGATCCTGGAAACAGCTAAAACTAAAAACAGTTCATATGGAAGTCTCACAAACTATCTTTTTCCCAAGATCTTCCTTCTCAAATTAAACTAAATACACAAAAACTTGCCCCTATTGTGCTGACTTGATAAAAAGAGGGATAAGATTTCGTATGTCCTATCCAAATACTTTGTCTTTTACAGTTAATGACAAAAGGTTTGTGTGCTCAGACCCCAAAGATGCTAAAGACATTTTTCTTAAAACATTTAAAAGCTTCCTGACACTGTATCATAATATGTTACTGTCAATGGAATACAAAAGTGTTATTTTTCAGACAATATTTATAATATAGGATGTACATGTCTGTTATGACCTAATCCTATTTCACTTCAATAACTTGTTTTGAATTTATTTTGTTTTAATTCTGATAAGTTTTAAATAATATTGTGCTATGACAGGCTTTCCAGATTTATAGATTTACTATAAGTGCTAAAACAGTCAAATAGTTATGTTTCTTTCATTTCCTTGCTTTGTGTGAAGGCAGTATACTAGTTTTTTTTAAAAGCTTTTAAATTACAGTCCCCTGTGTCAGTTATAAGATTTATGGAGGGAGAAACCGCGCCTCTCGAGACTCTTGAAGGAAAAATCTTCTGCTCATAGCTTCAGCTGCTGTTCTACATGATCGCGCACCCACTACAGACTCTCAGAGATGGATGGTGACGTCATCATTTGTTCGCGAAACGACAGCCATACACAATTGCGCTTGTTTTCAGCATGTATTCAGCATCAGGAATGTTTTATTAGGACTTTCTATCATTTACAGTGTTCCTCTTCACAAGCGAAGGATGTTTTTAAGTTTAAATATGTCTTTCTCACACGTTACATTCAGCGATCCTATACATGTCTCTCTTGCTCCAAAGCGAGCAGTTACCTTCATGCATTAGGATGGAAATTGTTCTTGAAACAAATGAACAGGTTAGTTTCATTTATTACAATTCCAGAAAATGGGTAAAGAAGAGAACATATATTTTCCTACAAAATGTTTTTTATGTTATCTTGAAAGATGCCAAAATGTTTAAATAGACAAGTATTACACTACACACCTGTTCATTTGAGAAATTCATGCATTTTTTTTCAGAAGCTTGATTAGGGGACTGTGGTTGGTGGTTTTGTTATAGAAAGCCTTTACACAAATGTAATGCTTGGAATGGATATCTTTAAACGTTATTAGCTAAACTTACCTGTCTATATTTAAACTCCTTGATTTTTTGAGTTTAGTCTACTTGTTTTTGTTCTATTTAGATGTTATAATGAGTATATTTATGAACACTGTGTTTTTACATCCTGTTTGCTGTATTGCTTTTATATTTTAGAAGGACAGTTTAACTATATAATTTAACAGAGCCATTAGTATAAGTATTCTAAAATTTATTTAAATTCATATGAAAGTACATTAATATTCATTTAATCTAGTGTACATACTGTAGTTTAAGGTACTATCCAATAGTTCTTATTTGTATTTATCTTTGAACATTAGATGGCGCCAAAACCTATTTCAATTTATAATATATCACTGTGAGCAGATGCTATATTACTGCTATTTAGACAGTTAGCTTACATCTATATTGAATTGTTTTTTAGAGTATGGTCGCTTGGAGGACAGTTTATGCTTTATTTGAACTATAGTTAAATGCTCATTCTATAGTTGTTTGAGTTTTTTATCACACTTATTGTCTATTTGACTACTGGGAAAAAGTTACTAAGCATTAAAGAGTGTTTAATGGATAGTGCATGATTTTATCTGTTTAGCAATGTTTATGGCCTTTTTATATATATGTATATCTAAAACATCACCTTATATATGATACAACTATCCCTAGATTTCTCACTGTTTTGTTTACATATATGATAGTGTTATTAGATGGGTTTCTTTATATTTATTTACATTACCTAACATATGTTCTGTTTTAATTGTAATACTTGTTATGCCATATTGTTTTAGTTAAATAAAATTTATTCTATTTTTTTTCTTCTTTGAAATACTTGAGGAAATGCATTTAATCACTATAATTTTTACTTAATAATAGGAGTTTTTAGCTTAGTATTTCAAGTAGGGATTGAGTATGTTGGACATCTTGAATTTAGTTAGTCTTGTATATAGTTTTAGTAGTATTACTCTGGTTTTAATTTGTGTTAGGCTTCCTTTGAGCAATTTTATATTAATCCGATGTTATTATTATTTATAATTACAACTTCTATCTTATTCACTTCTGATCTTCCTTTATCACAGGGTGATTGGTGGGTAGGCACTAGGGTTAGGATAAAGGATATTAATATACATTTTATTGCTCTTGAAAAATTTTTTTTCTTTATTTTTCAGTAAATGATATTTGTTGACCCGATTGCATATTCAAATGCTGCTTTTTCTTTTTTTTTTCTTTTTTAAAGTATTATTTTATTTTTACTTTGAGTTCACCTTTATAGCATCAATAATGATTGTATGCCTTGAATATGCCAGTTGATATAATATTGGATTCTTGGAATGTTAGAGGTATTCAAGGCAAAGCCAAAAAGTCATTATTATTTCATTTGATTTTTAAGTCACAGGCAAATATTTGTTTTATTCAAGAGACCCATATTCCGCGTCTTGATTGGAATAAAGAGAGAAATAAAAAATGGATCAAAAAGATAGTAGCTTCAGGTGACTCATCTAATTCCAGAGAAGTAGCTATAATCATTAAACAAAAATTCATGGGGAACATTATTGATGAGAAATTTGATAATGAGGGGAGATGGTGCTTATTTACCACTTCTATTGTTGGTCTGGACAAACCTCTTTTAGTCTTAAACTTATATGGCCCATGTAATTCACAACATTTGTTCATTTTAAAAATTTATAATATTCTCACATCCTATAAAGACCACCATATTATAGTGGGTGGTGACTGGAATGCAGTAATAAATCCAGTAATTGATCGATCCCGTTCCACTGTTACTTATAATTATCAATCTACTATGGCCCTTAATGATTTGATGACGGAATATAATTTAATTGATCCACTTCACAATGTTAAAGTCTCAAATAAGAATGATATCTATACTTATTACTCCAAGTGTTACCGTTCGTGGTCCAGATTGGATTTCTTTCTAATTTCTGATTATATCTCAAAATATATTTTGGATTTTAACATTGAACCTAGATTCTTTTCGGACCATTCAAGAATCTCACTAAAATTAAACATAAACTCTAATATTAAAAATAAAATTGACTTTAATAAGTGGTCTTTAAATAATAATTTACTGCTAAGTGAAGATATTTGCAAACAATGTTCAGAAATATTACAGGAAATGGAAAATAACCTGGGGTCATCAGACATTCCTTATGACATACAATGGGCTGCATGTAAAGTGAAATTAAGAGGATTATTTATTAGTAAAGCAGCTTTTTTCAAAAAGCAATACTTTAAGAAAGAGGAGTTCTTAAAATCTAGACTTTTTTCCTTGGAAAATCATCTTAGACTGAATCATGACCCTACTATAGAAAAACAAATTCTCGACTGTCAGAAAGATTTAATTTTGCTTCACCAAAATAATCTCTCTTTAGCTGAACAAAAATTACTTGCCTCATATTCAGAATGGGCCCAGGTTCCTTCTAAATTATTAGCGAGAATTATTAAAGTAAATTCTGAAAGACCGAAAATCTCATCTTTATCTTATAAAAATAAATTATATAACACGGATGAAGAGATAATTCAGCTATTCACTTCTCTCTATACTGATTTATATTCAGGTTCTTCTAATTCAGTTAATGATAATCACTTAAAAATCTTTTTAAATTCTCTACATTTCCCTAAATTAAATGATAGTCAACAAAAATTACTTTCTGCTCCTATATCGTTACAAGAAATCTCGGATTCAATTGATAATCTTAAATTGGGAAAATCTCCTGGTCCAGATGGTTTTACTCCAGAATTTTTCAAAACTTTCAAATTGGTAATTCTTCCCTTTCTTCTCAAAGTATATAATCATATAAGAGTTAACGATATCTCAGATATTCATTGGAATACATCTAAAACCATCCTAATTCTAAAAATAATAAAGAAAAATCTGACCCAATAAATTATAGACCCATTTCTTTAATAAACGTAGATATTAAGATTTTATCATCTATTTTGGCTAACAGATTGAAACGGATTTTACCCTCAATTATTTCCCTAGATCAATCAGGTTTTATGTCCCACAGACATGCTTGGGATAATACTCTGTCCTTAGAGTCTATCATTCATCTCATTAAAAAAAATTCAAACCCTATATATGCTCTGATCATTGATGCATCAAATGCCTTTGACAGAGTCTGTTGGAACTTTCTCTTTCAAACTATGTCATGTTTCAATATTCCTTTATTCTTTATACATTTTTTAAAAGTTTTATACAAAGATATGTTTACTAGACTTTACATTAATGGTCAATTTTCTTCTCCTATAAAGATTACCAGAGGAACAAGACAGGGTTGTTCATTGTCTCCCTTTCTTTTTAACATTTATTTAGAACCTTTGTTGTTGTATATTATTCAAAATACTTTTCATAATGTCCCCAGAATTCTTAATACCAAAATTCATTTTTCAGCTTTCGCTGATGATCTAGTTATTTACTTCCAAACTCCATTATCTGATTATAGAAAAATAACAAACTCCATTGATTACTTCTCTTCGGTTTCGAATTATCTTTTAAATTCTTCTAAAACTCATATCTTTCCCTTAAATCACTTAGCACATAAATCATTTTTGTTTTCAGATCATCATTTTCAGTTTACTTATAGTATAAAATATTTAGGTATCAATTTAGAACACAATAATAAATCTTCTTTTCAAAATAACATCAATAAAGTATGGAACTCAATATTATCTGATATGGACAGATGGAAACATCTAAACCTTTCACTTTTATCAAAGGCGGCCATAATTAAAATGAACATTCTGCCTAAATTCCTTTACCAGTTCACATCATCTGATCAGATAATTCCAAAATCTTTTTTGAGTCTGTAAATAAAGCTTTGGCAAAATTTTTATGGTTCCCTAAATCTGTTAGAATTTCCTATTCCAGATTGTCAATTTTGAAGGACAAGGGTGGTTTAGGCCTTCCTAATCTATATCTCTATTATTTGATTGTCTCATCTAATAAACTTCTCACCATATCTAATTTCAAGAATATTTCTTATACAAATCATTCTTTATGGATAAAATTATGGTACAATTACATCATTTCAAAAAATATAAATCCAGAAGCTATTCCTTTTATCTCTTTGGATAGTTTATTTATTAAAAATATGTCTACTGTAATTAAACATAAGATTAGAGCCTTCCAAACCTTACTCAAACTATGTAATCTAGAAAAGATTTCTCACCTTATTCAACCAATTCATCTAAACCCAAATATAATGATAGACAACAAACCCTTTAACTTAACAAAATCTCCTTTAATAAAAATTTAAAAGTTAGAGATGTTTTGAAATATCTTGACTTATCTTTACCCGATTGGTAAAATTTTGAAAGTAAATTGCAACTATTCACCAATCCTTAGTCAACTAAGAGTAATAATTAAAAACAAGTTTTATGTTTAGACCACATAGAACTACAAATGAAAAACCTCGACACGATTATCAAAATACTTTCCTCATCAGATAAAATGCTCTCAAACTCTTATAAGTTAATCAATAGCTTAATAATGGACCATAATTGTCTTTTATCAAATGTTTGGTTAAGTTATAACTCCCAATTGTCAGAGTCTCAGAAACTTTTGGCCATTAGATATACAAAGGAATTTATCCCTTTAAAAAATTATCATATACACAATTAATGATTAATAATGATGCCTACTATACCCCATACAAATTAAATAAATTTAACCCAAATAAATCCCCATCATGTTCATGTTGTTCTCACCCCCAAGCAGACCTTCTACATATCTTATGGTATTGTCATTTTCTCACAGATTATGGACCTCTTTGAAAGTCAGATTGCAGAAAATGGGGTACCAAAAGTCTACATTGTCCTGGGAACTTGCTATTCTTCATATTCCATTAATTCATCTTTCAAAATTAGATATTCATGTTATCATTTTTATTTGCTCATTACTAAAACTTTACATAATACAAAATTGGCTGGATCGAACCAAACTAAATTGGGTTACTTTCCAGAAAATGGCTTTTTCATATATTGATGCTCAAAGGCACTTAGTTAGAAGTAAAAAAAAAAGCATTAAAAACATTAGTGTTAGAAAAAGTCTTAAATATAATAAATAGTTAATGTTAAAATTTTTTTTTTTTTTTTTTTTTTTTTTTTTTTCAGGTTGCCTAACTTGTATATAGTGTACATATTGCGTATTGCTTTATTACTTAATAATATGTTAAATCTCCTGAAGGATTGTTTTCTCATCTATGAGTCGAAATATGTTTATTTATACCTACTGTTCATGTATAAAACTTCTAACTGTCTTCTTATTTATATATTTAATAAAAAATTTTTTGAGAAAAAAAAAAAAAGTTATCCTTTTTAGAAGCACAACTTTTACAACAAATCCAGGCAGTGTTGAGTGAGAAATCCAATCAGTCATCTTTTATCATGTAATTTTATACCTTATAAAAAAAACAAACAAAAAAAAAATAGACAGCTTGTTGCCTTCATAGCAATCAGATTAACATGTTTGGCACCAGACAGTATCACAACTCTTGTGAGATTCATACAGTCCAGAACTTTCATCTTATCAATGATCATGTACCTTCCAGATAAACACAGCATTTTCAGTGATATTTCAAAATGCTCATCTAATCAAACATCAGTAATTAACTTAAAAGTTTTATTTATTTTTCATAGCTAAGAAGCTACCAACTTGACTCAACTCTACTTAATTTATGTTTACCCTATGTATTACTGTTAAGTACCACTGTCATTAATCATTCTTATCCCCCGTATTTAAAATGTTAAAATTTTAGCATGAAAAGGTTACTATATCTATTCATTTTACCTGTGTGGCAGTGTGAGAGTATCTTATTTGCTAACAGCTAGGGTCAGATTTAAGAACCTAGCTATAACAAGATTGTTATGGTAGGCTAATTTTCTCTTGATTTCAGAGTATTATTAGAGCACTCATTTTATTACAACATTGTTAAGAGTTTTGGCTGAGTGTTATTTATAAAAAAGAGCATTGATTAGACATATCTATGTGAAGCTTATTGTGGGTGAAATTGCTTACTGTGGATATTTGATTTTAATAAATTGAGTTGTATTTGTGAGTGGACTATTTTCATATTTGAATTACTACATGCCATTTGTCTGTCTGTTGAAAAAGAACTTCTGCAAAGTTTGTTTGTTACTCTACTCAGTCAGATTTTCGACTGGAAACAGACTGCCTCCTTTGCTTGTATTACTTTCGAATACTTAGTAATTCTGTACAATATTTCATATTGTGTATATATATATATATATATATATATATATATATATATATATATTTTTTTTTTTACTTGAGATGAGTTTAAGTTCGCTACTTCTACTACTACTGTCTGATCTGATTAATATACAGTGATTAGAGCTATATATGGACTGAAAATCTTCCACGCAGAGAAGTTTCTTAGACTGTTTTGTCAAAGTTAAGGTCACAGTTAACTTGTGTTCTCAGGTTTCTCACTACTGAATTGTTACTTAGGGTATTATTCTTTATTTTATAATCAGCAGGGACATTTTTTTACTGAAGGGAATGATGATGCAGTTTTTAGCATTTAGTTTAAGACCATGGCTTTGGCACCAGTTATTGGTCTGTGTAAGCCCCTTTTGAAGTACTCTGACATCGCTAGGTGATTCAATGATAGCACCTAATTTGCAATCATCTGCAAACTTGGTTAGCCACAGCCCCTACATTGTGGCCTGGACTTCTGAGAAGTATATGCCAAACAAGAGAGGGCCCAGCACTAACCCCTGTGGGACCCCACTGGTGATTGCTGATATGTGAGCCAGTTTGTAACCCACCTGACAACATAGGGGTTATTATCCAACTGTGTTAGTTTGTCAATGGTGCCCAAATATGGGATAGTGTTGACTGCCTTGGCCAAGTCAAGATAGGCTATGTGCATGGCTTTGCCCTCGTCTATGGCTGTGGTCACATTCTTAAAGAAGTTCACCAGCTTTAGAAGGCATGACCTGCCCTTGACAAAACTGAACTGGGATGGATACAAGGTTTGGAGGTCCCCTATATCTTTATTTATGAGGTCCATGATGATTCATTCCATTGCCTTACAGATGAGGCTGGTTAAACGTATAGCTCTGTTGTCACCGAGGTATGTTGCCAAGCCACCCTTGTGGAGGGGGATAATACTCCTTGTTTTATTCAGTAGAGACAAAGCCAGTACTCTGGCTGTGGTTGAATAGAGTGCCTAATGCAGTAGCTAGATCTTGCTTTAGAACATTAAGAACAAAGCCCAGAATGCCATCTGGTCACATGGAGGCTGTGTTCTTAGCCTTGGACAGAGTATTGATCTTTGGAGATGTGGGGAGGAGGAGTAGATAAGGAAGATATGGTTTGTGGTACGCCTGGGGGAGATGGGTGGTGAAATTTTTGCCAAAGCTGCCTGCTAGCAGGTTTGCACTCTCCACAGGGTCAGTGTGTGTAATGCCATCCACAATTAGTTTAGCACATATCTGAGTCCTACCTTTTAGGTTGTGGACATAGCTGAAGAAAGCCTTATGGTTATCCTTGGCTATGGTTGCTAAATTTTTCTCATAGTTGCTCTTTGAAGATTTTGCATGTTGTCTTATTTGCTTGTTTATGCTGAGGGGGGTGCTGTTCCAGTTCTGGGATCTCACTTTTGTATTTTTAGCCAGCAGCTTCTTTTGCTTATTGTATAATTTATTAATGCTAGATGTCCACCAGGATGGTTTGTTTTTTTCTTGAGGCTCTTGCTTTAATCCTATCCGGCACAGCTGTATCTATACATTTGTGTACATGTTTATACAGGTCATCAGTGTATACCTTAGTATAACCGTCAATGCCATCTGTGGAAACTGGAGCTTGGAAGTCAATTCTACCTTCTCTTAGGAGGGTATGGTTAGCTTTGGTGAAGTTTTTAGCCTGACTTCTCCTTTGGGGAGTTCTGGTACTATTGCTACTTCAAAAATGACTGATTTATGGTTGGATTTAACCAGTGCGGGCTCTACACTTGAGGCGTTAAATTGGTCACTCATATTGGTGAGAATCAGGTCTAGAATATTGAAGCACCTTGTGGGGTGGTGCACTATTTTTTGCAGGGCATTTGAGTTAACAAAGTCCAGGAACTTTTGTGGAGTGAGTTTGGGCTCGTATAAGTTTTCCAATTAATGGAAAGATAGTTGAAGTCACCCGTGACTAGGGTGTTAGGTTGTACCTTAATTGTACCAAGCATGCCTAAATAAGCAGTGTGGGCATCTTGGTTCATGGAAGGGGACCTGTAACTGATGATGACCTGAAAGGGGGAGGTCTTACCCACAGTAATTTGGACTTGGAGTAGCTCCATAGATTTTCTTGTCTAACCTGTCTAGAAGTGTAATTATCTTTAACAAAGATAAATACTCCACCACCTTTGGTTCTCACACCTTCAGTTTGTGGTCTGAAAGTGCGGAAACCATTGTATCCTTGCAAGGCTGGTGTACTTTCTGTGGCCTTGAGCCAGGGTTCTGTGACTGTACAGATGTCAACATCTTCCAGGGAGAGAAGTGCTTTCAGAGAATGCAGTTTCTGATTTAAAATCTTAGAGTTTAGCAGCATGACCTTTAGTTTCTTTGTGTTTGCTATGTTCATGTTGTTAATTTTGTTGTTGTGACCTTGGCTAAAAAAAAGGCATTATGGGGGAGGCAAGTGCCTTAGCCAGCAACTGGAAGCCTACAGGTGCCAGGTGAAGACCATCTCTGGCAAAGTAGCATGGTCTATCCACCATGTCATCTCAGGCTGACAGGAACTGAATCCCTTTAGAATGACACCAGAAAGTAAGCTAATTATTGAAGTCAATAATTTTCTGTTTATAATGTGGTATCATGCTAAGTGAGGGTAAAATGCTGCTGAAAGCTAGGGACATACCTGCCTGGGACACATATTCAGAGAGCTCAAGTCATGTCACTCTCTCCATATAGTTCAGAGAGGTACATCTCACGTCGTTCACACCAACATGAACTATGATGGAGTCATAGTGGTACTTGTTGTTGAGAGACATGAGTGCATGTGTGATCTGCTAAATCCTTGCACCAGACAGGCAGCTGAACATACCTTCTCCTTGTTCAACCTGGTGAGTGGGGCATCTTTATATCTCAATATAGAGGCACCTATAACTAAAACATTTGGAATAGTTGTACATTGCCTTAAGGGCTTATTTGGTGAGACACAGGTGCTAGAGATTTTATGTGTATTTTGTGCTTTGGGTGTTGTGTTAGGTGAAGCATGTTTGTTTTTTGGTGGTCTCTGGTGTTTAGGTAGGTTTGTGGAGAGTACCTCAGCATATGAAGCTTTATGTGTTGGGCGCATATTACGAATATGAGTCATGATGTGTGAGCTGACAACCTGTTTAGTGTTGCTGTTCTGGGCATGTGAGAGAGAGAGAGAGCAGTGATTCCAGATTCTTTTTGTAGGAGCATCTTTTACAAATTGTACTTGAACAATTTAAGAGTAAAGGGTTTTCAGTGTACCTGAGGCAGTTTCTGCAGGCTGGAAGGAGAAAAAGAGGGAAACTGACTCTCCATAATGCAAGGTTTGAATCTGGTATATAGCCAAATAAGGAGAAAAAGATGCAAGCAAGACTAAAGGAGCTAATACAAAGGAACCAAAGAAAAAGCTCAAACTGACCCCCGTGCCAATAAAATAACTCAGACTCAGCCCTGAACCAGTAACCATCAGTTAGACAGTCCCATTGTATACTTCTGCCACAAAGGTACAGGAGGGCATCTCCAAAAAAGATGTCCAGATTTTTAGTGCTCAGTCTACAAACAGAACTGAATTCATCTGGTCTGAATCCATTCTATACTACGACTAACAGAAGTGCAACTGAAGATAGCAGCCTGTGTGGCTCAATGGACTAGGGAAGTTAGCATGGGTGATGGCGTTGATGGTTCAAATCTGGAAGTATCCAAAACCTGGATAACTGGATGAGAAACAGAAAATGCAACCCTGGTATTCAACCTGTGCCCCTGCTGGACAGGGGCTTTGGGTGCTGACTTGTCTAAACATGGGCTAAACCCTTGGCTAGGCTTATAAGGGCCTCAGGGCAAGTAGCCTAGTGACTTCCTATGATTCCTATGAACAACAGAAAAAAGGACGATAATTATTTTTTTTAATTAAATAAACAATGTAAAAAGCAGCACAGTTTTTCTTGAATTAATAATAGCAACACAATAAAAGAGCAGAAGTAAAAGCAGCAGTTGGTAGGAAATATAGTCAAAGTGCAACAAATGCAGTAGTAAAATACAGTACAAAGCAGCAGCGAGCAGTACAGTTTTTTAATTGCTGAAGTACAGTCACAGTATATAAGAGAAGTGCAAAGAAAAAAACTTAGAGCCCTTTGGTGGGTATCCCAAGTCAGAAAGACCAGGTAAACACCTACAGCCACTAGATGAATAATCCCAGTCCTCCTAATGTAAAAGCGCAATAAGAGAGTGCCTGGAGTGAAGTGCTACAACAAACAAACTTAAAGATATGAATATAGCAGTGTACCTTAAAAAGCTCACAAAAGTGTGATTATTCAATAAAAGTACTTAGCTTTGTATAAATGAGCCAAGAGCCACTCAACTGTATAGAATTTATAAAGGCACTAAAAACAAGATAAGCTGATTAATAAGCTCTCCAGCCAATAAAACTACATGCAGAAATCTCAAGCGTTTCCTCAAAGTAGATAGACCAGACTGCCACCCAGTGCTCTAGAAGGAAAATCCACTGATCTTGAGGAGAAAAGAAATGCTTTCTAAAGTGTAAAAATATACTACATTATCCAACAGCTAGCTAGATAATGAATTCAGATGAAGTGAATCAGTACAACAGACAATAAGAGGCAATTTGTCGATATCAGCACAAGGAAAGTCAAATAAATAATTCAAATAAAAAATAAGGAAGCTAAAAATCACCAGGTTTAAAACCAGACCAACAAACGGGAGGGCGGGTGAGAGCCCCTTGCAGGGAATCACCAGCAGTGGTATACCTTAGGCAGGCTTGAAATCCTTCAGACCAAGACAAAGGCCCAGGGTTTCAATTTGTATTTAAGTATCTTCTAGACTTTGTTGCATACTTGGAAGCCAAATATATGTCCTACCATTGTTTATTTGTGAATTGCTTATCTAATCTCTCTTCCCAATCTTTTCTAGTCTCCTATGATTTATTCCTATAGTTAGTGTGAAATATTTTATATGCCTTATTACTTATCCCTTTTAACAGCAGTTTCTGTTATAGATTCAGCTAAAAGCAATACCAGTGCAGGTCTTTCACTTGGGATTCCCCTGTCTCTTTTTCATTCCCTGAACTCTGATATCAGTCATTGTTAGGAAAGGCAGCCTCTAGCTTGCAGTTCAATTGTCTTCTTGGCCTCTTCTCATTCTATTACCTTTCCCTCTCTGATTATTTGCTCCCACTACCTTGGTTCATTTGCCAGTTTCCTCCAGTAAATTCCAGCCCTCTCTTCTGCATTCTTTGTATCCCTAATTGAAGTCATCCATATTGGCAGAATCTCCTTACTGTATTCACATGCTGGCTTAGTTCTTAGAATACTTTCTGCTACTTTATAAATAGAATATCTTATATGACCATTATTTTCTTTAAGGATCTGCATACAAAATTGTACTCTCTCCTTATTTCTTGATTCCCCCCACTTTATCATAATC
This sequence comes from Protopterus annectens, assembly GCF_019279795.1. Taxonomy (NCBI): domain Eukaryota; kingdom Metazoa; phylum Chordata; order Ceratodontiformes; family Protopteridae; genus Protopterus; species Protopterus annectens. Next base: position 354,869,978 of record NC_056740.1, read on the forward strand.
TTTATCCACTTTGAATTGTAGCCTTCTGCTTGTGTTATGTATAAAGTCTTAACTGAGTAGCTCTAAAATATTCCTTCAAATCAGGTAATCCTAAACCACCTTGTTCTATTGGAAGGATCAACTTATACCCCTTGACTATTATCCTCTTCCACTTCTAGATAAAATTCTTCAGTTCTTTATTAATTATTATCAACAACTTCTCCTTTTGGTTGATGAAAAATATGACCTATGTATAAAACTAAAGGGACTAAGAATATTTTACTGCTTGTATCTTGCTATTCATATTCATAGACAAGAGCTTCCAGTTTCTCAGTTTTTATATTATCTTTTTAGTCTCTTCCCACATATCCTTAGCTGCCATAACATAATCTTTTTAATCCATACTCTTAAATATTGAATTTATCATATTTCCATAAATATGGGTTTTGCTGAACTAATTTATGTGTGGGTACATAGTTTACAGGTATAACCTTTGTTTAATCTTCATTAATTTTATATCCTGAAAAAAACTGAAACTCTCTCAGAATGTTCTGCAGCACTGATATGTCCTTTCCTGGTTCCATCGGGTACAAAATAATATTGCCTGCAAATAAAGCTGACTGCTTTTGATTACCTTACCAATTATATTCTTGAATTTCTGATACCCTTATTTTCTTTGCCAATAGTTCTAAATATAACATAAATAACAAAGGAGAAAGAGGTGACCCCTGTCTGATTCTTCTGGTCAGATACAACTTCTTATAGAGGAACCCTCCCACTTTGATTTTTGCCTTTGATCCCTTATGTGTCCTAAGAAATTGTATCATTGTATCAGAGAATGCAAAGGCTTCAACTGGCCTACTCATAAAGTCCCAGCTTACTCTATCAAATGCTTTCTCTGCATCAAGGCCTTCCAGCAACAGTGATATTTTCTTGCATTCTGATTCCCTCTGGGTCATCATTGCTCCATTAATATTGTCAGATATTTGCCTCCCTTCCACAAAAACACAATGATCCATATCTGTTAATTTTGTCAACACCTTTGCCATTCTTTTAACTCTTATAAATATAATCACCTCATAATCATGGTTTAAAATTGAAATGGGCCTATATGAAACTGGGTCTGATGGGTCTTTACCATCTTTAGGTATTACAGCCACCACAGTTTTTTCCAAATATGTTGCTTCCACTCTTTTTAAGATATGTTCTTCCAGACCTTTATCATTTTCTTCTTTCCTAGGTCTATTCTTGGAGCCTTTTCTGCAGATTGATGATGCATCACTGTTTTTATCCCATATCCTACTATCTTAAATGTTAATTGTTCAGGCGCACTTACTTCTAACTTTGGCATATTGAGGTCTTCCATAAATATTTTATTTGTGTTTTTTTCCTTGATTTCCACATTTCTCTGTTTCATGCAAATTTTCATAAAACTTCTGGAATATCTCTACAGGCTCTCTGGTTATGTTTCTTGTTATAGGCTCCCTAAGTTTGGCAACAGTACCTAAGTCATCACACTAAATGCTTTTGTGCTCTGGAGTTATTATAAAGCAGTTGCTTAACAGCAATCTTTCTAAATCAAGTATACTATCTACTTCCTTATTTTCTCTTTTGCACTCTACAGTTGCCCCTCTTCTTGTTCTGTTCTTAACCATAGCTCTTTTTCTTTTATTTCTACCCTATTTTTAAAGTCCACTTTCATTTTATCCTGCTAACTATAACTTAAGTACTTTCTGTCTTCCCTAATAACTCCCAAATAATTCCCACTACCCATTCCTTAAATTATGTTCTTTTTAACAGGTAGGTGAGGAAGCACCAGTGTTTCATTTTTTCTTCATTACCCCACAATTTTATTTGAGTTATTATTGGTGCATGATTTGAAATAATTGAATCTGTGTCAAAACTCTGAATTAAATTCAGATGTTGCTGTGAAATATAATGCCTAACCCAGTTATTACCCTGTTATTGTACCTTGGGGTATAATATATACATTCACTCTCAGTTCCTACTACTGAATTCACATCTTATATCCCAAATATTTTCATAAATATCTTTAGAAATCTTTCTCTCTTTTGCTATGTTTTCCTTGTAGGCCCACAAGATATATCTTGACTATTAAAAATCAAGTTCCTGACCTTTATCTTGCAGTGTTGTTTTTCACACTGGTAGAGCTGAATTTAAGCTGTTGATCAGTGTGCAGTGTGCAGCCATCTTGGAAAACCAAAACCTTCCAGGTCTTTTATCACTTTTTGTCTCCTTAACTTCCAAACTTCAACATGAATGCCATCTGTTCTTGCTGACTCCCTGTTGAATCACTATATATCACTTTTATCTCATACCCTCTCATCTTCCTCTCCACTTGGTATATTATGTCTTCCATAAATATTTCTATTTATGTCTTTTCTTGGTTCCCCCATTCCTCTGATCTATACAATTTTTATAGAATTTCTGAAATATCTCTAATACCTCAACAGGGTTTCTGGCTATTTTGTAGTCATAGGCCCCTTAAGTTTGGCAACACCATTTTTATTTTCTGTTGCCTAAGTCATTGTGGTAATAGTTTTTGCGCTCTTGGGGTTATCAGACAATACTTACTTAACAGTCACAGTTCTAAACTCATACATATTATCTAAATACTCCATTGTTTTCCTTTAGCACTCCACAATTGCACCCTTTTTTATTCTGTAAGATCCCCCTTCATCTGCAGTACTCTAACCTTTGATAATCCCTCTAAATAATTTCTATTAATTTCCCATGTCACTTCATGTCTCATTTTGACCACACTTTTAAATTCCCTTTTTGTTTCATCCCACTTCTCTGATATCACAATCTGAAGAAATGTGTAAATTCTCTAGCAACTGTTGAATTGCTTCCATTACTTATTCCTCAAAATCCTCTCTTTTTAATAGTTAAGTAGGAAGGCACAGGTGTCTCCTTTTACTTGCTTACCCTGTATCTTTATTTTAGTGTTTAGTGGTACATGGTCTGAAAAAATTTTTGGATGCATTTCAAAACATTAAAATAAATACCCATGCCTTTGAGAAATATAGTTTCTGTCTAGTCTAGCCCAGCTATTATACCTTAGGGAATAATATATGTATTTTGCCTGGGTTCCTGCTAGTAATGTCACATCTTCCATTCCAAATATTCTGGTATGTTTCTTCAGAAATCTGCCCTCCTTTGATATATTTCCCTACTAGGTCCCTCTGATGCATCTTCACTATTATATATGAGGTTTCAGTCCTCACCCATGAATAATATTCTTATGCTCCTTGATAAAAGTTTTAAGTAGAATGCAAATACATGCCAATGTAATCCTCATTCCCTGCCAGTTACATCTTATCACCACAAATCTACTCTTGCTTGCCTTTCTTCTCTTCTATCACTATTGTAACCCATTTTACAATCAGTATTATTACCCCTCCTGTTTTCCTTTGTCCCTAATACTCTGCTGAATAACCATTCTGAAATCCTTTCTTTGCCAAATTCACATGTTTATTTCTATCTAAATGTGTCTGCAGTAACATAGCTCTTTGCAACCCTGACTTCTTAATATAGTTCAGTACTATTTGCTTTTTTTCTGTACCTTCAATGTGGTTCACATTCCATTATATCCCTCATTAGGCAGTTATCCTGATAAGAAGTTTTACTTTCACATATTTTACTGACAGATTTTTTTTTTTTAATTCTTTCCAACTTGCGACTTACATGTGCACATTAATGTTTGGCAGGCTGATCCTCTATGCAATGGTAGCTTCTCATTTCTGTTTTGACTCATGTCACATTTTCCCAAACTTTCTGTTTCAATAAAAACATTAAAAAACAAACAAAAAAATTGTACATTTTCATTTTTAACTGCCTCCTCAATAGCTTTTAAGTCACACCAAACACACTCAACTATATACATTTTCCAAAAATTAAGTTACCCCTCCATATATGGGCAGATGTCCTAGACATACACCTATACCCATGGGCTTCATCCATTGTAAAGTTAGGTTTAATCATGATGAAAACACATGTTAGAGCCTGTGTTCCATCCTGTCTTATACCACCTCAAGTTCCTTTCCATATGTGAAAATCAAATTACATACTCTCAAATAACTGATGTTTTAGCTTTAAGGAAAAAGGGTCCTAGCTACCATTAAATGAATAGATTTTATATTATTATGATTTATATTGAAGTGGTTGTTATTACTAGGAATGCATCTGCTTCAGTATAACAGACTTAATTTGTTTTCACTGAGCTACTTGCTGTTTAAGTACTAATTTTAGTGTTTACCCATACAGATGCCTCAGAGGTCAATGTTTATTCATTTCCTTATCAATATCCTTTGCCTGCAGACACTACAGACTGCCATTGCAGAGCTCTGCTGCTATATCTAAAAAGGACAGCTAATATTTTCTAAATTACATAACACAGATCATTTCAAATACAGTGGAAGTATAATCTTGCATTATTTTAGTGTATGTTTCCATGGATCTAGGATTATTGAATGAAAGTTCAATAGGCCGAATCCACAATCACTGAACACACTTTACTTTCACTTTCACCGAAAAAGCACTTTCGTTAAAGCATGTTAAAAAAACAAACAAAAAAACAAAACAAAACAATAAATCTACTTTTATGCAAGGGGGCAACCCCCCCTACACCCCCATGTCCCCTACTTTAATATTCTCACTCCGAGATCGCACTACAGTGAGGAAAAGGGAATATTCCTTTATCTGCACCATAGTATGATCTCCGCAAAAGGCATACTTACGCAAAAGTGCTTCTTCGGTGAAAAGCATTTTCACGTAAGTATGCCTGGCCGATAGTGATTCGGTGATGTTGTCGTTCGGGGATCAGTACAGATCCCGTTTCCATATGTGTGCATAACACCAAGGGAAGAAATTATAATTTAATACACTCATACGATCAGTTCACTTCAATCTCTTCCCATCATCTTTATTAGACATAATGTATACAGTCATACTGTATTAGGTGATGAAAGTATCATCCTCGGTTGGTCAAGAATGTACTGTTGCTGCTTTCCTTATGGGTGGGTGACCTCTACAGACAAAGTTTGACTTTTGCTGTTCTATGTAACTCATGTGAGTATACAGTAGTATATTGCCTTTTGGCAATAGGGGTGGTTGTGATGCAAACTGGTGGACACAGGGGACGAGCATGCTAATGTAATGGTCACATAACATCATGATTTGTGTCATCATATGATCATCCCTGAATAGCAAATCTGCTGTAAAGATTCAAAATTCTGATCAGTGGAAAGGATAAACACAGCCATGGGACCCATCAAAGTGTGTCCTCTTGTAGATCAACTGACATTGTAAGAAAGTACCTGTTATATCTAATATTCTAACATTGATTAGGCACTACTCTAAGCTGTAAAGCCACCCAGAAATGAGTATATACTTTGACAGGGCTCAGGCTTCCTGTCAAACGCCCAAGTGATAAGAGACCTTGGGACACAGGTGGACAGTAGTCTCTCCTTTGATAATCAAATCACCACAGTAGTCAGGAAATCCTTCTATGTGGCACACCTCATCGGAAAAGGTTTCTCATTCAGGAAAAAAGAGGTCATTGTTCCCCTCTACTCGTCACTCATTAGACCCATTATAGAGTACAACATTGTTTTTAGTATGTACCTCACAAGACATCTACAACAACTAGAAAGGCCACAGAAATACCTTACAAAGAGGATTACCAGCCTCAAACAGATGCCCTACGCAGACCGGCTCCAAATACACCAGCTTTACTCCATCGCATATCGCCTACTCAGAGGCGATCTTTGCGTAACATACAAAGCTATGTCAAACCCAGAGCTTTTGGACATGCTTCACGTAAAGAAATCCCAATCACTCCGAGTTACACGCTCTAGAGACCTAAACCTTGTCACCACAATAAACAGAACATGCTGGAGGGATAGATTCTTGTCACAGAGACTTCCCATACTCTGGAACAAACTACCTATCTATATCAAACAAAGCTCCTCATTAGCAGAAAAATCTTGATGATTGGATGGAGATAGGAAGTTCACCCTGGGGATCACTTCTGTGGCTCTGCTCAACAGGGGCACAGGAAAATAATTTTCTTGGTTAGGCTTATATAGGCCCTAGGGCCAATAGCCTAGTACCTACCTATGAACCTAAATATCAAATAATTTTCAAAAAAGAGTTATATTGCTGTTTGGGTTATGTACACTGGTAAATTATTATAGAATGGTTTTGAGTACATATCTGTCCCCTTTTCTTGGTGGTGGTAATAGTGGTTTGAAACTATAGTGAGTAATTATGTCTACTAGTGCTTGATAGTGACTGTGAATTAGGGTTGAACTGTGAGCTGATTGTCATCATGCAGTGCTTTATATCCTATGCAGTCCCACCAAACCTGTAACACACAATGTCTAGTTTAATCTTGTGTAACACTGAGGTGTAGTCTGTGTACCTGAGAACAGGAATATGTTTTCATGTGGTGCTTAGACTGATTCAGATGCATTTTAGGGACAAAAGACAAATCCAGAAGTAAACGGGTGATAAAAATGTATAATTCAATAACTATTTTACTTTCTGAGAATTAAAACTTTGAAATACAAGATAAATATTCCTTAATGCCAACATTCTAATTTTTGTTACATTATTTTTTAAGGTAAGGTATTGGGGTGTGCATCCAAGACTGTCATTACATTTACGGCTGTCAGATTTAAGTCTTTTAGTCTGAAACAATTTGAATGATTATGCTCACTAATGGGCATTTTCAGTAATTCAGCATTTCCTATTTTCAGAAGTCCACAATATCAAGTTTACGGTGATCTGCAAAACTCCCAGTCCAGGCTGTTTCAGACATTGGAAGTGCAGAAGAGAAGGAATGCGATCCAGTATAGATCATTTTGATAATCTGCTGGTGACTTCTACCAGGTCTGACAGAAGGCATTTTTTTCTGTGTCATTTTTGCCTCCCCATGCCTGCCAATCATCGAGTTTACCTTCAAATGTACAAGGTACATTTATTCCCTGTACACTGAGATTTCTCTCTCTTGTGCCGGAGCAAGAGCTCTCAAGAGGTGGTCATCATTCAGGCAGCAATGTGGACATTTTGCACCTTCACTGGCATCTCAGCAATTGAGGGTGCTTCTAATGGTATAACCCCAGTCCTAGGTAGAGGGATGTGTGCTTTGCCTCACTGCAGAGGCCCTCAATGACTTCACTACATAACTGTATGCTTCTGCACACCCAGCTTGAAGGTTAGCACCCCTTGGTGCCTTGATGAGTATAACATTCAACACCAGGCTATGCATTCACATCCTAGTCCCTTCTCTAAAGGACTTACACAGTACAGAGCCAAATCTGCCCTCCCCCCACATGGATGGTCAATCTGGCATGCCTATCTGACATCCTCACTCCCAGATCTATGAGTTGCCTGAGCCACTAATAAATACCAGGTTACCTGAGTTATATCCCTCTGTGACACTGGAGTTGGCAGTCCTACAGATTACATCTTCATCATCAACCCCCCTTTTCCCCATTTTCTACATGCGGTTGGGATGTCATGCCAACTGTTGTCATCTCTCACTCTATTCAGTGCCACTCTCCTACCATCTTAGACACTCATGCCTGACTGTTGCAGGTCTTCTCTCACACAATCTGTTCACCTCTTTGCTGGAAGCCCTTGTTACCTCATGGCTTCTTCCTGTCTGTGCCAAATTTTTTTCATCAGATTGTCTTCTGCTTTTCTGTATATGGGCCTGAACCACTGTAATTTGTTCTATTTACCTTTTCTGCAATTGGAGCTACTTTGGTTTCTGCTCTTATGTCCTCATTTCTTCATCTGTCCCACAGTGTGCATCCTGCCACCCATCTCAGACACATCATCTCCATCGGGTTCACTTCTTAACCTATGAATGCTTTAACCAACAGCTCTACTAGATAGGGCCAAGGGTACTAGCTGCTAGATCTAGGGCCTAGGGAACTAACCAAAGGGGCAGTGAATACCGCACAACGTGGCTGGGCTAATATATGCCTTCAGGCAGATAGCCCAGTACCTACCTATGAACCTATGTCAAAGACAGAATCAGAGGGGCTGCAGCCAACTGGCACATAGTGTCAGGAGTAGTGTATGACAGAAGAATGCCAAACAAGCTGAAATGCAAGGTGTACAAAAAAGGAATACAGAAACATGTGCAGTAAAGGCAGAGTAGCTGAGGAAGCTAGAGGTGATGGAGATGGGTCCACTTCTTAATTTCGAAAGATCACAATCTCGAGATTCATAATATTGAACCCAGAATCTCAAGGTTTTGAAATCTCGAAATTAAGAAATAAAAAAAAAAACAAAAAACATGACAACTGCTAAAACCCCTGCACCCCACGTACCCCCTGCAACTTAAATAAACTAACTCTGAGATCGCACCATAGTGAAGAGAATGCTAATGTTCCCACATAGAGGTACATTACTGTTCTCTTCACTGTACTGCGATCTTGGAGTTAGTATATTTAGGTTGCAGGGGGTGTGGTAGGTGCAAGGGGGCTTGCCCTCCTGCAAAAAGTTTTAGCAGTTGTCATTTTTTTTTTTTTTTTATTTCTCAATTTCGAGATTTCACAACCTCGAGATTCTGGGTTTAATATTATGAGTCTCGAGATTGTGATCTTTTAAAATTAAGAAGTGGACCCATCTCCATCACCTCTAGCTTCCTCAGGTACTCTGTCTTTACTGCACATGTTTCTGTATTCCTTTTTTGTACACCTTGCATTTCAGCTTGTTTGGCATTCTTCTGTCATACACTACTCCTGACACTATGTGCCAGTTGGCTGCAGCCCCTCTGATTCTGTCTTTGATATAGGTTCATAGGTAGGTACTGGGCTATCTGCCCGAAGGCATATATTAGCCCAGCCACGTTGTGCAGTATTCACTGCCCCTTTGGTTAGTTCCCTAGGCCCTAGATCTAGCAGCTAGTACCCTTATTCCCTATCTAGTAGAGCTGTTGGTTAAAGCATTCATAGGTTCATAGATTAGTACTAGGTTAACTGCCCTTGTGAGCCATTTTAAGCCTAGCCAATTATCCCTTGTGAGACTTAAACCTTGTACCTTGTGTTTCTAAGGCAAACACCTTAACCATCAGGCCACCCTCCCAAACATCCTCATTCAAACTTCCCTTCTCCTCAACCAACCCACCTAGATACATGAAGCTATTAACCTGTTCCTCTAGTTTCCCTTCTGTATCAATTCTCAGCTTCTTCTGAACTCCACCATTTGCTGCCATCACAACTGTCTTATCCATACTCAATTTCATCCGATGTACCTTCAGTTTTGTTTTCCCTTCTCCTATCCTTTGCTGAAGTTCTTGCTCAGAGTCTCCCTGTAATGCTATATCATCTGCATACAGCAACTTTATTGATGTCACCTCTGACCTGTTTGCTAAACAACTCGTACTGAGAACTTCCTCTGTGAGACCAAACACTGTTCATACTTGACTCACTGGGTCCTGCACTAGTTATACCAGTGCTTCTGTGACTTCAAATCACAGCAAGACTTTATCATATATTTCCTTTAAGTCTAGAAATGCCAATTTGGATTCTTTCTTCATGTCTAGCTTCTTCTCAAGTGTCTGTCACACTGCAAATGTCAGGTCACTTATGCTGCATCCTGATCTGAATATGAACTGATCATCTTCTGTCTTACTTTCTACTACTGTGTGTACTCATTGCCCTCTCAAGAACTTTTAGCAGTTGCCAGGCATTTGATACCTTTGTACTGCCAGCAGTTACAAATGTTCCCTTTGTTTTTGAACACTGGCATTAGTATTCTAATTCTCCAGGGATCTGGAAAACTCCTTTCTCTCCATACTGCTATGTGTACCCTCAGAAGCCATTTCTGCCCTGTCTCATTCAACATCATTATCACATCTGCTGTGACTTCATATGAGCCTGTTTCCCTGACTTCATTTTTGTTATAGTTGTGCTTACTTCTTCTATGGTGGGCTCCTCCTCTTCTCTCATCATAGGCTGTGTCTGGGACAGTGCAACTTCTGTGGGGTTTTCTTCATTTAGAAGCTGCTGTAAGTACTTATTCAACATGCTTTGATGTCCTGTGGACTGGTGAGCAGGTTGTTGCTGGCATCCCTTATGAAGGGTGTCTGACTGTCTTCTTTATCTTTCTGTCTTTGCCTTGCAACCTGATATAGTTTCTTTGTACCATCAACTGAGTCAGTTTCCAGAGGTTAGTAGAGTGCCTCTGATGCTTTGTACTTGGGTCTATGCTAAATGTTTGAACATCCAAAAAGTCGAACATTACATGGTCGACAACAAATGTTCGACATTTGGATGTTCGAACATAAAAAAAAAAACACAGAAAAAAAGTTTAACAGTGTAGGCAGGGGGCAAGTCCCCCTGCACCCCCACACCCCCCTACTTAAATATGCCAACTCCGAGACTACACTTCAGTGCAGAAAAGGGAAATTCTCCCTATCTGCACCATACGTTGCCATTGAAAGTCTATCTTCGAGCACCCAAAATTTCGAACATTTGGTCTTGGCCATGTAACGTTTGAAATTTTGAGCGTTCGAAGATTTGACAGGTACCCTTTGTACTTTGCTTTTGCAATACCTCCCTTAACCTCTTTGTTAGTCTACCAGTATTCTTTCCTAGCCTGGACCATCCTTTCTGTCTCTCATTTTTTCTGCTCTCCTTTCTGTCGATGACTTCCTGGGCTTCTGCATTCCACTATCAGCTTTCCTTATGCATCTTATTTCCATACCTGGCTCAACTGCATATCTGTTCTATAGTCCACACACATGCTGTTTTGACATGCTGCCATTCTTCTTCAACTCCATCTATTTCCTCCTCTTCTTGAAGTGCTAGAGTACCTTGAGTAATACTGTGAACTATTGTACTTTCTCTTCAGTCATCTTCCTGGCCTCTATGATTGGTTGTCACTATGGTAAACGAATGGCCCAATCGATTGGGGAAGGCTGATGGTCAGCATACAGATGGATGAAAAACAGTATATAAGTACATATAAAATAAATGTAAGTATTTCATATTCCAGTAAATGTAATATACTGCTTTTAAAGTGTTTCTCTACTTTAGACATTTGATTTACAGCTCTGTACTTTACTTATTCCATTTTTTAGGTTGACAGCAGATATTTGAAATACATTTGTCTTCACATTAACACCCCACCTTCTGTCCCACTTTTGTCAGAATTTTATTTCTTTATAGAACATTTTTTTTTGCAGTTCTCTTTCTTTCTTTATTGAGCTATAAGATTTGATGATTATTGACGCTGTCTTATTAAACCTGTAATTTGGCATGAGAACAATATACTGGATTAGTCCTTCACCAGGAACAAGTGCTAATGGGCACACTAACAAATAAAGCAGTTAAACTGTATGACTGAGGAATTCTTCCTTACATCCTTTTCTCATCTGTTGTCCTCCACCAAGATTATTAGCCTTTTGCCTAGGAATGATCCTAACTGAGAGAGAAAATGTGATAGCTGCCATTTGGTACTTCCTATGTTGACACTGTCACAGGTTTGTATTTTACTGGGAATGTGGTACTGCTTTGTTGTGCACTATAACATTATTTTGTAAGTTACACAACTGTCAGATCAACTTATATGTATCAATTTCAAGACTGCTATACCTTAGAGAAAAGGAAGTCTTCTGGGAAATGGAAATCTCAGACATTGTATTTGTAACTTTGCATTTTCAGTCATTCAGTCCCGCACTAACAAGTCTTGGAATATCAAATGGTTACCACTCTGAACACTACAAAAAACTGGGGATCTGTGCTGTACACTAGAGCATGTGACAATCTTTACAGCCCGGAAATAGGAAGTCATATAAGCATAAAAACAGCTGCACTGGGGTGCACATTAGTCATCAAAAGATGTTTTGGTCAAATCCAGACCAATTAATCAATCCTCAACCCTGGCAAAACCTCTACCCTTGCACCATCTACAACAAATAGCACTGAATGTATAGCATCCCAATTTAACTCTCATTTCATCACAACTATCACCTCACTTTTAAACAACAAATCTAACCATCCCCTTACAGTGCCTACCTCTACTAACTCTAAACCCAGCTACTTCTCTTTTAAACCCATACAAACCGCTTATATCAAAAAACTCCTATCAAAACTAAAACCTACCTGTCTAGCAGCTGACCAACTCCCTAATGACTTCTTAAAAACTGCTGCAAGCTCCATCGCCTATCTCGTATCTGTCCTAATCATTCATCCTGTTTGCACTTAATTTTAAATCGTTTTTTTCTTAAAACTTGCATATTTTCTGTCCTTGACCTAGCACTCTTGTGTGGGGTCATTTACTGCACTGTTATAACTTGATATTACTTGTGAACCTCTGCTATCTCTGTAAAAAACAAAAACAAAAAAAATCTTGCTTTTTTCCCACTTTTCTGAGAGTTAAAAAGTTCAGTTACAGGCTTGCTGTTCCTGAACTGTTTGAAAGTTTCTGTGAGGCCATTTTTGCTTGGGCTGAAGGAGGGTCTCTGTGTTCATCAGTGGCAGTGACTAACATTGAGCAGCTTCCCTGCCCCGCGTAGAGGTGGTTACTGACTTGAAACTGTAGTTTTATTGGCCACTAGGGGTCATTTCCATAACTCCTTCATCTTCCTCTCTTAAAACCTAGTTGCCTCGTGGTTTGAGCGTCTTTTCAGGCTTGTTGGCTGTTGGTGAAGCACCCTCCAAGAGGAAAAACAGAGAGAAGAAGGAGCCACTTTTGAGATTTTAAGTATTTTTCTCTGTTTATTTGCTACGTTTTCTGCATAGCTGCCTAGCTTGAGCATTTTCTGGCTTGTTAAACTTGATTTCTGTATTAGTAGCTGTATTTAGAGCACAACCAAAAGCTGTTTGCTGAATTTCCTGTTTGCACTTAATTTTAAATCGTTTTTATTAAAACTTGCATATTTTCTGTCCTTGACCTAGCACTCTTGTGTGGGGTCATTTACTGCACTGTTATAACTTGATATTACTTGTGAACCTCTGCTATCTCTGTAAAAAACAAAAAAAAAAAAATTCTTGCTTTTTTCCCACTTTTCTGAGAGTTAAAAAAGTTCAGTTACAGGCTTGCTGTTCCTGAACTGTTTGAAAGTTTCTGTGAGGCCATTTTTGCTTGGGCTGAGGGAGGGTCTCTGTGTTCGTCGGTGGCAGTGACTAACATTGAGCAGCTTCCCTGCCCCCATAGAGGTGGTTACTGACTTGAAACTGTAGTTTTATTGGCCACTAGGGGTCATTTCCATAACTCCTTCATCTTCCTCTCTTAAAACCTAGTTGCCTCGTGGTTTGAGCGTCTTTTCAGGCTTGTTGGCTGTTGGTGAAGCACCCTCCAAGAGGAAAAAACGCTGAGAGAAGAAGGGAGCCACTTTTGAGATTTTAAGTATTTTTTCTCTGTTTATTTGCTAAGTTTTTCTGCATAGCTGCCTAGCTTGAGCATTTTCTGGCTTGTTAAACTTGATTTCTGTATTAGTAGCTGTATTTAGGACACAACCAAAAGCTGTTTGCTGAATTTCCTGTTTGCACTTAATTTTAAATCGTTTTTCTTAAAACTTACATATTTTCTGTCCTTGACCTAGCACTCTTGTGTGGGGTCATTTACTGCTCTGTTATAACTTGATATTACTTGTGAACCCCTGCTATCTCTGTCAAAAACAAACACAACAATAAAGATCTTGCTTTTTCCCACTTTTCTGAGAGTTAAAAAAGTTCAGTTACAGGCTTGCTGTTCCTGAACTGTTTGAAAGTTTCTGTGAGGCCATTTTTGCTTGGGCTGGAGGAGGGTCTCTGTGTTCATCAGTGGCAGTGACTAACATTGAGCAGCTTCCCTGCACCCCGGAGAGGTGGTTACTGACTTGAAACTGTAGTTTTATTGGCCACTAGGGGTCATTTCCATAACTCCTTCATCTTCCTCTCTTAAAACCTAGTTGCCTCGTGGTTTGAGCATCTTTTCAGGCTTGTTGGCTGTTGGTGAAGCACCCTCCAAGAGGAAAAACTGCTGAGAGAAGAATGGAGCCACATTAGTGTTTTTAAGTATTTTTCTCTGTTTATTTGCTAAGTTTTTCTGCATAGCTGCCTAGCTTGAGCATTTTCTGGCTTGTTAAACTTGATTTCTGTATTAGTAGCTGTATTTAGAGCACAACCAAAAGCTGTTTGCTGAATTTCCTGTTTGCACTTAATTTTAAATCGTTTTTTCTTAAAACTTGCATATTTTCTGTCCTTGACCTAGCACTCTTGTGTGGGGTCATTTACTGCACTGTTATAACTTGATATTACTTGTGAACCTCTGCTATCTCTGTAACAACCAACAACAAAACAAAAAAATCTTCCGTTTTTCGCACTTTTCTGAGTTACAAAAGTTCAGTTACAGGCTTGCTGTTCCTGAACTGTTTGAAAGTTTCTGTGAGGCCATTTTGCTTGGGCTGAGGGAGGGTCTCTGTGTTCATCAGTGGCAGTGACTAACATTGAGCAGCTTCCTGCCCGTGAGGTGGTTACTGACTTGAAACTGTAGTTTTATTGGCCACTAGGGGTCATTTCCATAACCCCTTCATCTTCCTCTCTTAAAACCTAGTTGCCTCGTGGTTTGAGCGTCTTTTCAGGCTTGTTGGCTGTTGGTGAAGCACCCTCCAAGAGGAAAAACGCTGAGAGAAGAAGGGAGCCACTTTTGAGATTTTAAGTATTTTTTCTCTGTTTATTTGCTAAGTTTTTCTGCATAGCTGCCTAGCTTGAGCATTTTCTGGCTTGTTAAACTTGATTTCTGTATTAGTAGCTGTATTTAGAGCACAACCAAAAGCTGTTTGCTGAATTTCCTGTTTGCACTTAATTTTAAATCGTTTTTATTAAAACTTGCATATTTTCTGTCCTTGACCTAGCACTCTTGTGTGGGGTCATTTACTGCACTGTTATAACTTGATATTACTTGTGAACCTCTGCTATCTCTGTAAAAAAACAAAAACAAAAAAAAATCTTGCTTTTTTCCCACTTTTCTGAGAGTTAAAGTTCAGTTACAGGCTTGCTGTTCCTGAACTGTTTGAAAGTTTCTGTGAGGCCATTTTTGCTTGGGCTGAGGGAGGGTCTCTGTGTTCATCAGTGGCAGTGACTAACATTGAGCAGCTTCCCTGCCCCCGTAGAGGTGGTTACTGACTTGAAACTGTAGTTTTATTGGCCACTAGGGGTCATTTCCATAACTCCTTCATTTGTCCTCAGAGGAGTGGTTTAAGGCAGTAACTTGTAGTTTATTGGCCATTTTGGGTCATTTCCTGTCTTTTCCAGCCCCCTGCTATAAAGCACGCTTTAGCGCGCATTAGCGCGATTTAGCCCAATTTAGCGCGGAGTTGCTACTGTTGCACACTAGGGCAGTGCCGGTTAAGCAGGTTTAAACTATTCAGGCTACCTAAAGTCCACTCTTCAAATTTTCCCTTAAAGCTACCTTCCTCGAACTATACTACTGATCTAATCAGCGTATCCTATAATTAAAATGATCATCTCTACTTGACTCCAAGTAGACTATTCTCTATCTGTTAAACGTAGCACTTGCTCCTACAGTACTTATTACCTTGATACGGCACTCTTGTCATAGATAGTACCCCAAAAAGGCAACCCCCCATTCCTCGGTCACCCACGTCCCCCGGAATCTTTTTTAAAGTTTTTTTTGTCTATTCCTTCTAGCATGTCGAGGGATCAGTTGCTAGTGTCCTCTCCTGCTCAGCTGGTGAACCTGGGAATATTGAGGCAATGTTACAATTGCCTCATGTACACAGACAACCCTCTCCTCCTCCCACAAAACACAAATACATGCGAGAGATGCAACTATACGGCCAAACTGGAGGCTGAGCTCTCTCAACATAGGACTGGCAAGACCAGTCAGGAGGAGAAGGTTACCACACACACTATAGACCCAGTCTCACATAGTACCATTAAAACCTCAAATCATACACATAAACACACAAAGACATACTGGAGGCTCTGATCAAAAATCTACCAAAACAGCAGAGGCCACCAAAGCAGACACCCAAACAACCACCACCTCAGAACACAACACCTGCAACACATAGACCTCACAGTCAGAGTGTCAAACAGTCACAGCCCTTAAGGCCAAACACAATGCCAGACACACTAGTCATTGGTGACTCCATAGTCAGACACACTGGCGTCCGCTCACCAGACTGAGTAAGGAGAAGGTCACAGTAAGCTGCCTGTCGGGCGCTAGAATCCGCCACATAACGCAAGCACTCAGGTCTCTCAACAGCAGGTACAAATATGACTCAGTCATTGTCCACACTGGTGTAAACGACCTGAGACGCACCTCCTTGGACTACATGAAAAGAGACATTGAGGAGCTCTCTGATTATGTAGCCCAGGCAGGTATGACCCTGACCTTGAGCAGTATCCTACCTTCACCAGGAATGATGCCACAATACAGAGATAAGATGATCAGCTTTAACAATTGGCTTAAACACTGGTGTCATTCAAAGAGGATCCAGTGTCTGTCTGCCTGGGATGACATGCTGGACAAGCCACGCTGCCGAAGGGACGGCTTGCACCTGTTACCCTGGGATTCCGGATATTGGCAAAGGCTCTTGCCACCCCATAGTGCCTTTTTAGGCAAGGCTCAAATTCTAAACCTACCACCCTAGAACACAAAAAGGAAAAAACTAAGGGTAATGCTGCTCAATGCCAGAAGTCTAAATCTTAAAATGCACGCACTCGAGGCCCTTCTCAGTATGGAGAACATCGATGTCTGTGCTGTGACAGAAACCTGGTTCAAGGCTCCTGAGAGCACCCCAGCTATCAGGTTTTACCTCATATCATGCGTTCTGGCCCCAAAATCCGGACAATACCAAGAAAGGAGGGGTATCCATATTCATCAAGGACACCCACACCTCAAGACTGGTGGCAACGCACGATGCATCGGAGACCATCCAGGTGCAATTAACCATAGGCAAGACTGCTCTGCAAATTGTAGCATGTTACAGGCCACCCTCACAAACTCAGGAACCTCACATGGCCTTCCTGAAAACACTAGAGGGGATAAATGTATCACCAAACACCATCATACTAGGTGACTTCAATTACCCTAATATAGACTGGGAACACTACTCAAGCCCAAACACCCTAGCCCAAAAGTTCCTGGAATTCATAAACTCAAATGCCATGGAACAACTAGTCACCATCCCCACAAGAGGAGATAACATACTTGATCTCAGCATCACGAACATGGGAGCACAATGTTCAACACCGGAGGTGTACCCCTCACTGGTGAGATCAGACCACAAACTAATCTCGCTGGAGGTCCTCATCCCACCTCCACCTGAAATAAAAAAGACCACAGTAAAGAACTTCCCAAAAGCCGACTTCACACTTCTAAAGACTAGTGTGGTCTCCTTTAAGGCCCCGAGCCATGGGAAAACAGTACTCAAGCTGCTGAATCACTTACAAATGCCTTCTACCAGCACCTGCAGGACTGCATGGATAAGGCAATCCCAAGCAAAACAAAGACTCTTTGTACCAAAGGCAAGCGTCCAGTCTGGTGGACCCCAGCCATAAACAAACTCTACCACAAAAGGAGGAAGCTACTACAAGATAGAGCAAAATCCTTAAAAGGTAAGACACCCTTGATCACTATAAGTAAAAACTAAGAGCTCTCATAAAATCATCCAAAGCAAATTTCGAGAGAAAAATAGCTAAAGACTCAAAAGACAATCATAAGGCCTTCTTTAGCTATGTTAGAAACCTGGGAGGAAACTCCCAGATATGCTCAGAGCTAGTTCAAAATGATGTGAAGATTACTGATCCTACAGACATTGCCAACATACTGGCTGACAGGTTCAGTGCAAACTTCTCCTCCCCCAAAAGGAGAGATATCTATACCAAACGATTGCAGCCCCCAAACATCTCCAGCGCCCAAGTGAGAACTGCTCTCTCCAAAGCAAAAAACACAGCATCCATGGGACCTGATGGTGTCCCCGGCTGTGTGCTCCATGAACTCAATGAGGAATTAAACCCACAGCTAGGACGTACCCAGGGAGTGGCGCACTGCAACTGTGGTACCACTTCACAAAGGCGGTGCCTCCACCGACCCTGGAAATTACCGGCCCATTAGCTTGACAAGCCTTATCTGCAAAGCCATGGAGAGGATCATAATGGACCTCATAAATAAAGACATAGGGAATTTGCAGACTTTGGATCCAACCCAGTTTGGCTTTGTCAAAGGCAGATCATGCCTTTTAAACTTGGTTGACTTTTTCGAAACAGTCACCAAAGCCATTGATGAGGGAAAGGCAGTCCATACAGCCTACCTCGATCTGGCTAAGGCCTTCAATACAATACCCCACTCGGGTATCATTGAAAAACTCATCAGCTTAAATGTCAACCCATACATCACAAGATGGGTTGCAAACTGGCTGAGTGACAGAACCCACAGGGTCAGAGTTGCTGGCGCCATGTCAGACTCAAAGCCTGTCACAAGTGGTATCCCACAGGGCTCAGTCCTGGGCCCACTCTTGTTTGGCATCTACTTTTCCAAGTACAAGCAAACACAGGAGGGTTATGGCTGACAAAGTTTGCAGATGACTGCAAACTGGGCCATAGTAGAAAACACATCTGACACAGATATCCTTCAGAAGGGTCTCACAGAAACGGATAACTGGTGCCAGAGCCACGACCTAAAGTTAAATGCCAAAAAATGCATAGTCATACCCTTGGGGAAAAACAAGGTTACCCCTAGCTACCAAATAGGTGGCAATCCACTGAGCACAGAAGAAGTTATCAGGGACCTGGGGACCCAGGTTGATAGTAGTCTGTCATTCGACACCCATGTAGCTAAAGTAGTTAGGAAGACCTTCTACATTGCCCACCTTATCATGAAGGGATTCTCATCTAGATCAAGGGAGGTCATAGTCTCCCTTTACTCATCACTCATCAGACCAATGATTGAGTACAATGCCCCATTCGAATGTATCTGACCCGACACTTGCAGCAGCTGGAGAGGCCACAAAAGTTCCTCACCAAAAGGATAAAGGGTCTCAAAAATCTGTCCTATGCTGCCCGACTGAAAGAACTCCAGCTCTATTCAGTCGCTTCCGCTTGCTCAGAGGTGACCTTTGCCTAACATACAAGGCCATGTCAAACCCAGATTTGATGAATATGCTTCACCTCAAAAAATCTAGATCCATCAGAGCCACAAGGGTGGGAGACTTAAACCTTGACACGGCTATTAATAGGACGTGCTGGAGGGATAGATTCATCATCCAAAGACTCCCTATGCTGTGGAACAAAATCCCGGTACATGTGAGGCAGAGCACCTCGCTGGCCTTGTTCAAGAGAAATCTTGACCAATGGATGGGAGATCGCAGATATACCCCAGGGATTACCTCAGTGTCACTGCTCAACAGAGGCACAGCAAAATAATGGGTATAGTTCCCCATACTAAAGGGGTGGCATAAGCCACAAAACGATGGGCTAGGCTTGTAAATGCCCTCGGGCAGATAGCCTAGTATGAACCTATGAACCTATGAACCTATTCCATCGCAGAACAATATGTCCCCATACTATGGAAAATATCCCATATCATCCCCCCACAAGGGAGGCCCATCTAAAGATCTCTCTAATTATCTGGCCAATTGCCACTCTCTCACCCCTAGCCAAAATCTTAGAGAAATGTATCCATAAGCTGCTCCTAGACCACCTCACTACAAATCACCTCTTATCTAGTTCACAGCGCAGCTTCCATCCGAAACACAGTAGCTCCACAGCCCTCATGACTTTCACTAACTACATCAACCTCTGCAAAAACAATGGACAACTAGTCTCTACTATATCCCTTGATATGTCCAAAGCTTTTGATACAGTATCCCACCAACTACTACTCAACACTCTAGCCTTCTTCACCGTCAACTCTACAGCTCTCAACTGGTTCTTTAGCTACCTTACTAATCGACAACAGGCAACTAAATGGGATAATAAACTCTCCACACTCCTCCCAGTCTCTTTTGTGGTTCCTCATGGTTTTATCCTTTGCCCTCTCCTTTTGTTATATTTACAAATAGTCTAAACACTGCCACTAAATCTGCTTCTATTATTCAATATGCTGGTGACGCTACTCTTATTTGCTCTGCTCCCACACCCCAAGAACTCCAAGATAAACTGCAAAAGTCATTTCTAGATATATTGAAAATTACCTAAATGAACTTCATCTAATCCTAAACCCAAACAAAACATAATTAATGATCTTCTCTAACAGGAAATCCAAGGCAAAACCACCTCCTCTCTCCATCTACTCCACTAATGGCACTATAATAGAACCAGTTAACCAAACAAAACTACTTGGTGTCATGATAGACAACAACCTAGCATTCAGTAAACACATATCACTCAGGATAAAGAAAGTTCACATCAAACTTGGTGCTCTATATAGGGCCAAACCTTATCTTACTCAAAATGCCAGACTAGCACCAGCCAGATCCCACCTCCTATCTACTCCTCTCTACTGTTCTCAACATTTCACTAACCTGCACAAGTCTGATTTACATCTACTTGATTTCTGCTATGACAAAATAGCAAAATTTGCTGCTAATATACCCAACAGCACCCATCATTGCCTTGCTCTTCAAAAATTACACTGGCTTGAATTTCCCAATCTGTTATTGGTCAATCAGTTCACCACTGCCCACTCCATTATCCACAAACCTGAAAACTGGCCTGCACTCTCCAACCTAGTGCAACTATATACCAACTCCAGGATCTTTAAATCATCTGATAAACTTATACTCAAGGTTACATAGTCCCATAATTACTTTGGTGATTCTCTCTTCTCCTTCAAAGTAGCCAAACAGTAGAACCTATTACCCCAGAATATCTTAAAAAACACAGATCATCACAGCTTCAAAAAACTCATAAAGGAATACCTTACTCAACAATGGCTATGTTCCTATAATACTCCTGGCTAGTTTCTCATGCCTTTGATCTAATGTTTTCTATTCTGCTATCTTCTTGTCTTACTTCTACCATATGAAAATACCACAATGGTTTTTAGTTATATATCTAATGAGTTTCATATTACTGTCTGTAATAAGACTTAAGAAATGTAATGTTTTCTGTTTTACATTCACTTTTTTGCAAATTGTGATTGTTGGCAACTGTCAAACATTTTTATATATTGTTTGTAAATCTTTTAAACATGTTTGTAATGTTTTTGTACTATTGTTATGGAGCTTATCTCCCTGGGTCTCCGCTGAAAATGGGCTACTTGCCCAGCTGGACTCTACCTGGTTAACAAATGTGAAATAAATAAAAATAAATAAACAAATAATAAATACATTATTAGACAACAACACTTCTGAATATTCATATAACAGCAACGACCACAAGAACACCAGTGAGTAGCAGCTCAACTTTCTAAAATTTAATAAACAGAAAAATCTCACTTCTCTAGCGCCTCGGCCAACAGCCTTTACAGAGTAGAAAATATGATGCACATTCAAAGTGATATATATAACAAAACTCATCAATTTATACATTTAAACAATTAATTAATTATTCAATTATAAAACTTGAACTTTTAAAGTTACAATAGTCATATAAAACTATGCCAGTTACATTCCTTATTTAGTCCATAAGGACTTAAAGTGTTATATTTCATAATTAAGAGCGATTCTTTTTGTCTTAACACATTTTTTTGAAGAGTAACATTATTAAAATATAGTGGTACATGTTCTAAAATAGAAACTTTCATACAATCTAAATTACCATCATGTTTATTATTAAAATGTTCTGAAATGGGACTATTTATCTTTCTGTTTCTCACATCTCTAACATGTTCCTTTATTCTATGAGACAAAGTCCGTTTAGTTTCACCAATATAATATTTTTTACAAGGGCAAAAAATAACATAAATAACTCCTGTATTAAGACAAGAGTATCTAGCTCTATTGGAAATTTTTTTTCCATTAATTTCTTTTATTTCCATATTTATGTATTTACAAATGGAACAATTGTTGCATGGAAAAGTACCTACTTCATTAATATCAGTTAACATAATGTTTTGCTTTTCCCTATATACACTATGTACCAGAAAATCTTGTATATTTCTGCCTCTCTTGTATGATGTCACTAATTGTACATTTCTCAATGAAATAATTTCCTTCTTAACAAAGTCCCAATATTCTCTTATTATACCATTAATCACAGGAGAAAAATTTGTGTATTTTGTTACAAAAAATAATTTATCTAGATTTTGTTCATTGTTATTATATTTTATAGATCTATATTTACTATTTGATTTTTTCTTATTAAATACTTCATTAAAGTTATTCATAACATTCAGTTCATTATAGCCTCTATCGATAAACATATTAGCAGCTTTCAAAGCTTCACTAGCAGCTAAAGAGACATCACTGCTTAGTCTTTTAATTCTAATAAATTCTCCATATGGAATGGCTGTTAATGTGCGAGTCGGATGAAGTGTTTCAGAAGTGTTGTTGTCTAATATGACCAGTGAGTCTCTGTGCTCCTTTCCAAGGATTTTCAGAGAATCGGGCATGGAAATGCCCAATCATAATGGGGAACCTAGTCAACGTACGAATACTACTACAATTAACAATGGAGATATTCACTTCCATGGAAATAAAAATACAGGTGTTGATATATCCAATAATGCTGGCGGTGGCATTATGAAGAAATGGGAAGATTCATGGAAAAGAAGCTCATTGAATCCATTTGCCATGGTGGGTAAGAAGTCTGAAATTTCAGATAACCCTGATGTACAGGAACTGTGTTCTAAACTAGAAAAATTGATATTTAAAGAGACTGCTATTTTCTATAACATCGGAAGTCTGCAGAGATATTGTGAACTGGAAATAACTCCACGTGGACTTAGGTCCATTAAAAAACCTTCTTCCCCTTTTGACTTAAATGATGAAACCGAAATAAAGTTCCATGAAAGATGGATTGCAGCAGCCCATCGCTGCAGTCTAGAATGGGTTTCTATTTTGATAGAACGGGACAATGTTAAAAGAGATAAATTGGTTATTGAAACAAAATCAACTTGTGAACAATTGGTTAACATGACTTCTAACTCTACATTGGAAAATCTTTTGATTAACATCAATAATAAATTAACCAATTATGAAAAAGAACTTATTGATAGAAAAAAATACAAGTTGAATAGAGATATTCATGATTATGACCACAAGAGGGCATTTGTGCTCTTTACTAATCCAAGACCTAGGAGAAAAAATGTTACCTTCCAAAAAGGAAATCCTGTTTCGGAACAACATAAAAACAAGAGCTTTTTTTCGGGTGAAAGCGGTGCTTCATCTTTTGATGAAGATGAAAGGGAGATAGAAGACTTTCCTGATTTACCCAGAGCAGCTAACTCAGAATCCTTTCGGAGGATTTATACAGAACAATGGGGACCTTACAACAATCCCAGGAAGAGAGAATGGCAGAACTCGGAACGCCAGAGAGACCCGGGCGATAGACACTTTAAAAAAGGTAGATGGACATAAATTATGTTCAGAGACGTTTTCTAATGAATATATAATTAATTTATCTAATTATCAGTTTGATGATATAGAGTTATCAGTCCTTATGAAGGGACTTAAATTTATACCTACCTGTATACCACGTAAACATGAGTTAAAAATATAATTATTTCATTTATATCGCAAAATGAATTTAAGGGACTTTTTCTTCTCTAAAAATGAAGGTATGAATTTAGAATGTGTTTTTAATAACTCTCAAATGTATAATAGTAGTGATAATGATAGTGAAGATTCCTTTTATTCTTGTACTTCAGATAGTGAAGGCAATAACAACGCATATAGTTTGTTTGACACTAGTAGTTTAAAAACTAATAATTTGTTTGTGCCTCCTTGTAAAAATGCGAACATTCAGAGATTTGATGTTTTTCTTAACACTTTATTAGAAAAAGAACTTGAAGATTTTTTATGTAAAAAACAATGTTTTAATTTAACTAAAGATCAGTGGTATAAATTACAGCAGTTAAGTAGAAATGATAATATTGTTTTTAAACCATCAGATAAAGGAGGGAAATTGGTGGTTCTTAATTCCTGTGATTACTATGACATGTGCATGAAACATTTGAATGACAAAGAAACTTATTTGGTAACTGACACTGCTTTTCTTTTAAAGGCGGAACAAGATTTTAAAGCTCTGCTTAATAAGGGTGTCAGGTTACATTATTTCACTAAAACAGATATAGACCGTAAAATTACAGTTAAAAGTAATAATGTGGCAAAATTTTTTTGCCTACCTAAGGTACATAAAAATCTGGAGCGACCTCCAGGTCGACCTATTGTGTCTGCTTTTGATTTTTTTACATATAATCTGTGTGGTTTACTACATGAACATTTGTTAAAAGAGGTTGTTAAATTGCCTTCGTATATCAAAGATTCTTTTGATTTTTTAAACAAAATTAAGAATATTTGTTGGTCAGAAGGTATGTATTTTATTACCACTGATGTAGTAAGTTTATATACAAATATAGTACACAGATTTGGTCTGGAAGCAATATTAGTTTTTATGGGTGACAACCCTAAAACACATTTTATGTTGGAACTTATAGAGTTCTGTTTGACCCATAACATTTTTGAGTTTAATGGCACCCTATATCAACAATTGAAGGGAACAGCGATGGGGGCTGCTTTTGCCCCAGCCTATGCCAATTTATTTATGGGCCTTTTTGAAAATAAATATATTTACAAACATTCTTTTTCTAAAAAACATGTCATTGGTTATTATAGATTTATAGATGATTTAATTTTCATATGTGATGGGGGATATAGTCTATCTACTACATTTATTAATGAATTGAATAATAATGAATTTGGTATTAAATTTGATGACACATGCATAGGAGATAAAATTAATTTTCTAGATATTACCCTTATTGGAACTGATGGCAAAAAAATAACTACAAGTATACATAGAAAATTTGATAAAATGAATTGGAAAATGTGTGGCACTAGTTGTCATCCGACTCACACATTAACAGCCATTCCATATGGAGAATTTATTAGAATTAAAAGACTAAGCAGTGATGTCTCTTTAGCTGCTAGTGAAGCTTTGAAAGCTGCTAATATGTTTATCGATAGAGGCTATAATGAACTGAATGTTATGAATATCTTTAATGAAGTATTTAATAAGAAAAAATCAAATAGTAAATATAGATCTATAAAATATAATAACAATGAACAAAATCTAGATAAATTATTTTTTGTAACAAAATACACAAATGTTTCTCATGTGATTAATGGTATAATAAGAGAATATTGGGACTTTGTTAAGAAGGAAATTATTTCATTGAGAAATGTACAATTAGTGACATCATACAAGAGAGGCAGAAATATACAAGATTTTCTGGTACATAGTGTATATAGGGAAAAGCAAAACATTATGTTAACTGATATTAATGAGGTAGGTACTTTTCCATGTAACAATTGTTCCATTTGTAAATACATAAATATGGAAATAAAAGAAATTAATGGAAAAAAAATTTCCAATAGAGCTAGATACTCTTGTCTTAATACAGGAGTTATTTATGTTATTTTTTGCCCTTGTAAAAAATATTATATTGGTGAAACTAAACGGACTTTGTCTCATAGAATAAAGGAACATGTTAGAGATGTGAGAAACAGAAAGATGAATAGTCCCATTTCAGAACATTTCAATAATAAACATGATGGTAATTTAGATTGTATGAAAGTTTCTATTTTAGAACATGTACCACTATATTTTAATAATGTTACTCTTCAAAAAAATGTGTTAAGACAAAAAGAATCGCTTTTAATTATGAAATATAACACTTTAAGTCCTTATGGACTAAATAAGGAATGTAACTGGCATAGTTTTATATGACTGTTGTAACTTTAAAAGTTCAAGTTTTATAATTGAATAATTAATTAATTGTTTAAATGTATAAATTGATGAGTCTTGTTATATATATCACTTTGAATGTGCATCATATTTTCTACTCTGTAAAGGCTGTTGGCCGAGGCGCTAGAGAAGTGAGATTTTTCTGTTTATTAAATATTAGAAAGTTGAGCTGTTACTCACTGGTGTTCTTTTGGTCGTTGCTGTTAAATAAATAAATTATGTTTTTGACAGTGAATTTTAGGATGGGTTAATAGTAGGGCTGGAACTGTGTGAGACTGCACAGTACTGGGTAGTAGGAAAGATCTCCTTTCCTCGCTATCCTGTGAGCTCAAGGTTAGAATATATATAGTAGTGGAGATGTTAGGAGTGCTAGGGAAGCTTGTCTTCCTGCAAAAAATACTTAAATAGCTGTGCTGTTTGATTGCCAAACATAACATCAAAATTGCTTCCTCTAACAACATAAAAATAAACATAGCAAGTCAAACTAAGCTTCTGAGATGCTGTTGATGGAAGCTTAAAATCGAATAATCACATAAAATAAGCAGTTAAAAAAAAAACGTCCACCAAAAGTTAGGAGCACTCTATAGAGTCAAACAATACCACACAGATAATGCCACAAAAAGTATTTCTCCATTCCTTCTCATCCCTACATTATTTCATGCTGTTCCTATCGTGATTAACTTACAATCCACTCACCTCTCATTCTTAGAAGAGTGCTATAATAATGTGGCAAAATCTGCCACCAGTCGTCATTATAGGACTCATCACTGTCCAGCCTTAAAAAACTTCAGTGGTTAGAGCTAAGGCACTACCTTACAATTTCCCAACTAGTCAATTCCCATCAACTCAGTTTTCCAGGAAAATACCCTAGTTTGAAAACGTTTTTTAACTTTATAACCCAAATAGACAGCTTAGATCTACTGACAAAATGTTAGTACCTGTTACAAAAACTAACAGCTCAGCTGGTAACTTTTTGTACGCCTCTTTCCTGGCGAAAATGTGGGACTCCCTTCCTCCTTCTCTCTCTCTCTGAGAAACACAGTAAGCACCAACTCTTTTAAGGCACAAACAAGAGAATATCTAAAAGATATCCCGCTCTGTACATGGAAATCTCCTCGATGATAAATGCCCTGCCCCTTTTATTTTCTATTCTTTCCACGCACTATACCCTTAGCCATTGGCATAAAATCTTCACCTTATGGTCTACCTTTCCCTCTTTTTCCTTCTACCTCTCCTAAAACATTTTCATTCACATCTTAATACTAAATTTCCATTTCCTCATTTTCTCTCCTTCTACCAGTTCTTTTCCAAATACGTTTCATAGCTCTCTAGATGCTGCTGCTATTAATTAATAATACTGTGTTTAAATTTTATGTTGATTACTTGTATACCTCTATTTGCTATATTCTTTATGTAATATTTTTTCCAGAACTTTTCAATCTGGAAAAAGTTTCATAGCTCAATAATTGATGCAGTTATTATTTAATGATACTTTGTTTAAATTTTGTATAGGCTCATAGATAAATACTAGGCTAGCTGCCTTTGTGCACTATTTTAAGCCTAGCCAGTTTCTCTTTCAAAGATGAGACTCAAACTCTGTACCTTGTGTTTGTGAGGTAAACACCTTAAGCATTAAACCAACCCCCAATATTTGTTGATTACTTGTATGCCTGTGTTTACTATGTTCTTTATGTAATGTTGAAAATTTTCTGGAGTTTACTCCCCGGGACTTCACTGAAAAGGGGCAGTTTTCTGCTGAATTGGACTATCCCAGTAAACAATGCAATAAATAAATAAGATGATATTGTATATGCATTTGTAAGATAATTCAGTAGACGTGAATGCAGTCTTTTCATTTTGACATAAATATCAACATTTCTGCAGCTTGATAAAGTGTTTTATAATCCTGTATTTTAATCCTGAAATTAGTAAACATGGTGGCTGTGTTTACGCTTAACTCTGAGAGTTTTCAGGGGAGGGGGTGCCCTGCATCTTTGCCTTGAAGATGATGTATTTAACAGAATGGAGAGTTCCCTTTGCCTCTGTGGGAAGCTGTTGAATCTTTGCTATCTGTGGGATTGTTACTACTTCTGCTGTGAAGGTACTAAAGGGAAGTACCCCTGAGCCTTTGACCTTTTGGGACTGGCTTTGAGAGACTCTTTGTATGACCTGTGTTGCACGTGTACAGCACTATCTTGAACTATTTTTTTTTTTCATAAAGGTGTTAGGACTATTTTAAATATCTGTATTTCATTTACGTTTTCTGCTTTTACCGTTTTTTTTTGCCAAGAGCACGTGTCTGTTCATCTTCCTTGTGAATAAGCCCATGTAAACACAGCCTTAGAAGCTTAACACGTAGTTCAACTTGCCTTTGGTGCTGAAAGATCAGAAGGCTGTGGGTTCTATTCCAACACCAGACAGATGGATTAATTTTTCAATACTGACACTGCAGTGCAGTATAAGAGGGATTTTTCATTCCTGAGTGTACTAATCTTTTAGGTAATATATTAAACCAAGGTCCTATCTGTCAAAGCTGGTGGTAGCTCAGGTGGATGTAAATAATTCCACAGCATTTATTAAAAAGAGAAAGGCAAGTTCCCTGATGCCATGGCCAGATTACCCCAGTAATGTAAATACTACCATAGGGACTCCCCTGATAAGAGGCCATTGACCTAGTGGGATTACAAAGTTTAAATAAAAAAAGAAATGATGCCCATGATTGTTTCTGAATAACATGGTCCATAGGCAGAACCAGAATGAGTAATGAAATGTAATGAGAATGAGTAAGTGAAGCCAGAGTTACACTAGGAGAAGGAGGACTACTTCTCTGACAAAAGAATGGAAACTAGAAGCACCAGTGACACCTGCCTCTCACTGTAGAGGAATTACAAAAGAAAGTAGGCGGGGCTCTCATCCACAGGAACTGTCATACCTCTCAACTTCTTAGCACAAGAAATCTGGAGAAAGCCTGACATAAAGGTGGGACAAAGGCCCAAAAATAGGGACACATTTTAAATATTGCTCTTATAAACTTATAAAGTTGCTAGAGTAACACGATTTGTGTTGGCATGCATTTTCTGGAGGATATAAAGTTTGAAACTCAAATGAATGTCATTATTTAGTGACTTTAATCCTTAGATCATCCCAGTGATTTGTCAGAAAACAGTTTTTGTGAAGAACAGACCAAACATTTGAGGCGAAAATCTGGTCATTCAGTGAAAATCTGTACAGTTGAGAGGTATGGCTATACCACTAAGAATTTGGCAGTGTGGTTGGAGTACCATAAAAGTCAGGGGACCAGAAGGAAGATAGTCTAAAACAAGGCCAGAGACATAGCCGAGGAAGGCCTGTTACAGTTGGTATAAATGAGACTGAAAGTAAATGTGAGCTACTGAACTTTCGTGAACTACTTAAGTTATATCATTTAAGTCTGAAAATATTACATATCTGAAAACATTTATTTCAGTAAAGGTATCATTTAATTTATAAAATAAGTCTCTGTGCATTCTGTGAAAGTCAAAGACTGGCAATACATGCAGTACTTGCAATGAAATTATATTAATGTAAGGTGGAAAATACATACCGTTTCAGTAAAATTCCCTATTGTGTGGCTTTAGGCTGTCTCAAAACATTGCAGAGATGGAGAGAGCAAGGCAAAGTTCAATTCTATGCTACTGTTGTAAGCTAAAGTGAATTTAAATTACAGAGTGTACATTAAAGGGGAAAGCTTTGTGAAAACATCTGAAAGGGTTATCAGATTTGTACATTGGTGGAACAAGTTTAATGCAGAAAGGGTGTGATTTAATTTATAAATGTAGAACAGTATATGTGAAAGTCAAAAACTGATAATACATGTGATTTATGCAATGAAACAAAAGTGACACAAGGAGAAAAAATACTTGCCATTTGAGTAAAATTCCATGTTGTGTGCTATACATACACATATGCATATATACATACGCATTTTGGTCACCAGCTAAGCTTCTTCTTCTTCTTCTTTCGGCTTTTCCCGGTTAGGGGTCGCCACAGCAGATCATCTGTCTGCTCAATGTTCATTTAGTTGAGCATTTGTAGTGTGTGCTTAGAAGGTCAAATGTGCATTGCATCACATGCATGGAATTTCAGAAGTAAGTATGGGTTTTGAGATTAAGAGAAAGGCAGTGTGTGTGGGTTAGCATAAGGGTTAGGTAAGGGGATAGTTTACTGAAGTATTTGTGTGAGTGTTTCATTGTTAGGATTTGAGAAGGGGTTAAGTTACATGATAGATTTGTTTGTGTGGGTGTGGGTGTTGTTGTATGTGCTCTATGTCTGAGATGCCCTAACTAGTGGTAGTATTGCAGGAAAGTTTTTTTCTAAGGTAAACTGTAGGGGTGGGGGGCAGGAATAGGAATAACAATAGGGTTAGAGTTAGCATGTATTAGTAAGGTGGAGCGGTGGGGGCTTCTGTATCACATGCCACATATGGGTCTAACGGCAGTGAGAACACCATATTTTGTAATATAAGGCATACATATATTTTTTTTTACAGGGCAACACACAAACAGAGCAATTGGAATCGAAATGGATAATTAGGATGAGAGGGGATTTTGGGCATGGCCTGAATGACAGAGTTCCACTGAGTCCTAAACTCAAGGCTAGAGCCCTGAAAAGGAAATTAATTATTTTAGGTATTATGTTATGAAGTAGTGCTTTTTAAAGAGCTTTTTAAACAGGTTTTTATGTATGTTTCTGTGAATGTTGTTGTTTTAATGTTCTTATAATGAATTATTCTAGATATTGATGCATTAACTGTGGTATGAAATAATGCTTTTAAACAGTTTTTCATGTTTTTATAAGTGTTGTTGCTTATAGTGCTTGTCTCTTTAATTTGCAAATGATGTGATACATGTGACTTATTTTAATGGTATTTAAGGAGGGGTTCTGCTATTGTGATTTACATCTGATGAAGTAGTGATACTACGAAAGCGCTTATGTCCTTATATTTTTTTTTTTTGTGAATTAAAGATGGGTTCATCTACAAGCCTTGCTGTCATTTCTGGGTCCACCTGCTGTTTTTTGAGATATTTCCTAGTTCTTATCAGACCACAAAAACTGTGACTGATATATTTTGGAAGATACTCTTGGCATTTGGATCACCATGAATAAATATAAAGATAGACTCATAAAAATGATTATGTTCCAAAAGTCTTTTATGCACATATATTTGTTAAAATTGTTTTTCTAGCTTTCCATCAGGAAGGATTGCTAAAGTTCTGGAAAATATGTCAGTATGACCACCTTGAACTGAAAATAACATAATATCTAGGAAAGAGAAGATGATTGTGCAAAGTGATTTTAAAATAATCTTTTAAATCTTTCAGCAGCAATAACTTCTTTTCAGATGTTGTCTCTTCAGATCTTGTTTCCTCTTCTTCTCCCCCAGGCCTTTCTGGTTTCTCTAGATCTCAAAGATTCATACCTTCACATCCCCATTCACCCTCCGTTCAGGAGATTTTTATGGTTTTCTGTTTCTTTCTCACATTTTCAGTTCTCTGATTTGCCCTTTGGCCTTTCTACTGCCCCAAGGGTATTCACCAAATGACTCACTCCTGTCCTTGCTTTTTGCAGGCTCCTGGGTACACAGATTTTACCCTACCTAGGCTCCTTCACCTAGCAGTCTGTTGCAGGATCTCCAGTTTACCATTTGTCTTTTGCACAGTCAGGGGTTCAACATAAACCTTCAGAAATCAGTCCTGATGCTTTCCCAGGATCATAATTTCCTCAGGTGCAGGCTTCAGACCATGTCCATGTTGGCATCTCTCCCTTTCCCCAAGGTTCTGTCCCTGACAGCCTTTTTCCAGTCTCTTCTTCCTCTGTCCTCTGTTATGGCCATGGAATTTCTCACGATTCTGAAATTATGGCTTCCACCATTCCCATACTCAATCTTGCCATGCTCCATATGAAGAAATTTCAGTGGTACCTCAAATCAGTGTGGCTCCAACATTGCCACCTCCTGGAATTCTGTTCCTCTCCCCCTTTGTCTCAAGCTCAAGCTTCTGTGGTGTATTCATCAATTCTCTCTCAATCCAGGGCTTCCCTTTCAGGCTCCTATTCCTTCTCAGGAGCTGTTCATGCCTCATACGTGGGGTGGAGAGCTTCTTGTGGACCCCTAAAGGTCCAGGGGCTCTTGCCTCCTCATCAGAGGTCAGATCATGTCAACATAAAAGAGGTGAAGACTCTGCTTTTGGCTTTGCAAGTTTTTCATTTTCTCTTTCAGCCCAGGCCCCTCAAGGTCTTCACCAACAATGCCACAGTGATATGGTATTTTAACAAGCAGGGGACTCAATGTCCTATTGACTTTGCAGACTAGCTCTTCATGTCTGGGATCTAGCTATCCAGTATCAAGTGTCTCTTCAGGCAGTTAACATTCCATCAAAGCATAATCTAGTGTCAGATTATTTGAGCAGGTCTAGAACACAAGCTCATGAATGGATGATTCACAGAGATGTGTTCCTGGACATTGTCCACTTGCGGGGTATTCTTTAGGTGGTTCTTTTTGTCTCCCTTCCAGACAGACAGCTCCCTCAATTCTGTTGCAGAGATCCAAGTGCTCTGACTTGGAAAGTGGATACCCTGTCTTTTCCTTGGAAGGGAATATTTCTGTATGCCTTTCCCCTCCTTCCTTTGTTACTATGATTTCTGCACAGGACTCTCCCAAACTCATGCTGCTGACTGCCTTTTGGCCCATGCAGCATTGGTTCTCTCTTCTTTCTCACTTGGCCAGGGGCAGTTACCACAAGTTACCTCACCAGGTGGTTCTTTTCACAAAAGACAAGGGATCTCTTATCCATCTTCATCTGTCCACTATTCAGATGATACTGTGGACGACAGGGTTTTGATCTCTTTTAGGCACCTCTTTTTTAAGGACATGCTCCTGGTTCTGCAAGTGGTGAGGAAATCCACTACCAGAATTTCATATATGTCCAAATGGAAAAGATTTTTTGTCTAGTGCCTCTCTCGCCATCAGGATCCCCTATCCTTGGAGGTTCCCATGTTTCTCTCTTTGTGTGATTTGCTCCATGCTGGGTTGTCATATTTTTCTGTTAAACCTCATCTGTCAGCAATTTTTGCTTGTCTGGCCTTGAATCCTCCTTTGGACCCTAGATTTAAGGTCAAACAATTTTGTAAAGGCATCCCTCTTATCAGACCTCCCAGGAAGCCTATTCTGCCTTCATAGAACCTCAATTTTATACTTGGAAAAATTGACCCAGGATCCTTTTCAACCTGCTTCTTCAGCTTCTTTGCGACATTGTACCTAGAAGGCCATTCTTCTTTTGATTCTTACTTCCACCAAGAGAGTGTCTGAGTGTCAGGCTCCTGTGGCTATTCCTCCTTTTTTACTTTTTCATACAGACAGGGTGTCTCTTTGGACTAATCTTTTTTTATAGTCAAGGCGGTCAGTGAATTGCCCCTTAATTAGTCCGTTCATCTCCCTTCCTTTTCCTTTTTCCTTCACTGCAGTCTGCCAGTGAGAAGGTTCTTCACACCTTGGATATGCATAGACAACTCAGATATTATTTGGATAAAACTAAAGTTAGTCACAAATCCGAGCAACTTTTGTGTTTCTTTTCATCCCAGGACTTTGGGTTTGGCTGTTTCTAAGCAAACCAACTATTCCTGGATTTCTAAGGCCATTTCTTTTTGTTATTCTTTTCATGGAAAATGTATTGTCTGTAAAGGTAAATTCTACTATGGCAGTTGCCTCCTCTGATGTTAGTTATTCAAGGGTTTGGATACCAGTTCTGTTCTTGAGGCTGTTACTTTGTTCTATTTTCATACTTTCACTGAATATTTCAAGTTGGATGTTATTTCCAGGACCAGGGTAGGTTTTGCCAGGGCTATCCTGCATGGCTTTGTAGAGGGCTCTCCTGTGCCTTCCTCATCCCAGGCTTCCTCTTAACCTCTTGTACTTTTCCTTAGGCTATGAATACTGCAACAGTGACATGGAAGGACACAGTACAGTTGTGTAAAATCTTACCATAACAGTAGATGCCCTGATCTCTTCAATGTCACAGTATTCAGTCCCTCCCTCCTTCCCCCTTCTGTCCTTCTTTTGCCATGTATTTCACTTGCTGTCTTGGCTGTTCTTCCTTTTCCCATCTGGATGCTCATGCTCTTCAATGATCCTGGGGATATTTTGTGCCTCCTGGGGCCTTTCCAGTTTTGAGTATTTGCATCCGTATGTCACTTTTATGCTCTATGCCTTGCGTGGGGAGCATACATGTGACATATGGCACTTATAAGAACTAAAGACTTTGCTATACTGTATGGACATTGGGCTATTCTTGGCAGGAGAGCCCTTAGGTGAAGAATACTGCAACAGTGAAGGGAAGGATAGCTGCTGTTATTGTAACATTTTACACAACTGTACTTTCTACACACAATCTAGTAGAGCATGAACAATAACTGCAGTACACTCACAAACTTGTTGAAAATCTCCCAAGCAATTAAGTATACACTTCATTACTGGCTTTCTCCATTTTTTTTCTGGGCCATCTAGTCACATCATCAGATATTTATAGTTCTCAGCTTATCTGGTAACATCCTTTGAGAAGTGACAGCAAACTATTCTTTTTAAATCAGACAATATATTATGTTTTGGTGTTATTGATTTTCATGTTAAATTACAAAAAAAAGTGTTTACTATCAACATTTTATGAAACAGTAAACATATTTTTTATGGAACAGACTTCCTTTGGATGTAAGCAGATTAGATCCCCAACCCTCTGAAAGTATAACCTGGATAAATGAATGGGTGATCATAAATATACCCCGGGTCTGATCCCTCAAGCCTCATTGAAAGGGGTCAAAATAAGGTATAAATTGGTCATGTCAATAAGTACCAAGGATTTGGGGTATTGTGACTAAGCTACTAATGGTCTTCTGGATCAAATGTTTATTATTGACCTATGAACCTATTAATATTGTAGTGAAACAAGTTTCTGCTTCTATACATTAGCATAATTTTAATAATACATTTCAAATAGAACACATTTTAATAGTCAAGCTAGTTTTTGAATGCTTTTGCAGTATAAATGGTTTCTGTTAAGCAGATACAATTTGATTGCTTACTATTGTATCATACTTGCAAGTTACAACACACAGATTCTTATTCATTGCTATATGCCTAATGCTTTCTGCAAAAAAAACAATAATTTTTGTGCAGAAAATATAAATTTTTAGTTTGAAAGTATTATCCCACAATGGATTATGAGGCACGCATGGTGCAGTGCGAGTACTGCAGAGAAACCATCACTTCATTACACATCGGAAGTAACTGATGAGAAGTTGAATGTATGATACTGTACACCAGCAGAAAGAGTGCACCAGACATTTACATATTGCTGAATGCAATGACTGTGTAAGCAATGGCTATTCATAAGAATACAATGACTATCTTTTTTTGCACTGCACCCCTGAAATTACAGTTACAAGAAAAAAAGGCTCCCTATTGAAATGTCAGCACTCAAAAAGACTGAAAAATCCAAGAAAAGAGGCAATCTCAAGGATCGCTCCCTGCACCGCCCATGTATGTGGGGTGCTGCCTTCCGAACTTATGTATATCAACTCCAAGATCATCATACCTCTGAGAAAAGGGAATATTCCAGGAAATGCCAATCGCAGACTTAATATATGTAAATATATTTTTCACCCTTCAATCTCTGTGTTTTGTAACTCCCTTTAATGGGTCCCAACATTTCAAACTGTTACTAAAAAGGGTACATAGACTTGAATTGTATAGTATATGAGACCTATCTGGTTAAGTTGTTTTATCTAGCCTACCTGGATTGCAGTGCTTGACTGCCTGTCATCATTATATATCTACTGGATAACTTGTATCCCTTAGCTTAACAGATATTTAACTTCAAATAATATTTTTTCATTATTATTATTATTATTTGTTGTTGTTTTAAACAACTTAAAGGTTATGGACAAGCTAGAAGGTCATCAGTTGTATGTGATTGTTTGATTGGACTATTAGTACAACTATAAAAGTACTGGATAATGAGGCTTCCTCAAATTACACAGACGTCCATGACAGCCCATAAATATCAGAAAAGTCCTTTGGGCCTCAGCATACAAAAATCATATGATGCCTTATATAGAACACACCTCTTAAATGGTGAATATTTGACATAGAGTTTTGTTTTTTGTTTAGAAAATGGGCAGATCTTAAAGATGATACCCTCATTACAAAACAAACATTGTTTGGCAGGATATCAATGTATAAGGAGAGCCCTGTAACAGACCTGTAGCTTCACAGCAGCAGCATAATAAGCCACCATGAAGACAGAAAAAAAAAGAAAACAGTCATCATACTGGAGATGTTTACCAAGGGTCAAAAAATACATTAGCAAAGAACTGCCATTTTACTTTCCCCATGATATCCACGCTCTTTAAAAATATGTTTAGTGAGTGTGTGAAAAAATAAAACAAAACTAATACTGTTAACTGCAGCAGTAATGAGACAAGTGTTTGTATTTGTGTGTGCGTTTAGAGAATGAGTGCTGGGTGCATATGCATATGCGTGTGTGTGTGTGTGTGTGTGTGTGTGTGTGTGTGTGTGTGTGTGTGTGTGTGTGTGTGTGTGTGTGTGTGTGTGTCTCACCCTTTCAGCCACACATACAGACAGACAGACATACACACACAAGCAACACATACACATATATACACGCACATACACAAATCTATAGCGTAACACAGTGTGACAGTTCTCACCAGGATAGCACCCCCAAAGTCATGCAAGATCATGTAACTATTTTTGCTGTAAACACTAAGAACTGTTTCCTTAAAAAGACAGTGTAAATAGAACTATTACTTTATGGTCTGAAACATGGTATATTAAACAGAGATTTTTCCTTCAATATTTTGTTAATGAAGCTAATTATTCAATAAAGTGCTATAGAAGGGCTATAATCCTCACAGTTTAGAGAAGGTGACTTCTCTTTAAGGGGAAGCCTAAATCTTGGACAATGCTAATGGGTTAGTGTTGCAGAAAGAAGAGATGTCCTGGAAGACTTCTGAATGAACATGGATATTTTTCTTGCCAAGGGAACCCAGAAAGATGAGAATGTTTACCAACCACTTATAGACTTGATATGAAGGGATCTACCCATTTTGTGCGGGATGAGAATGGAAAAGGTACTTCATGCTATTTTGTTTGTTTCACCTGCTTATTTGTGAAATGTCTGTACCACTGTTTTTTCCCTTATAAAAATTACATTTATTTTATGAACTGATATGTGTTGCATTTCTATGTATCACATTGGTGGAGAATGTGAGCATATTTTGTTGAATGTTCTCATGTCAAAAAGACCTGAGCTTGAAGCTTTTGCTGCTTGTGCAAAGCCTATTTGCTTGAAAACATTTACCTCATCTGAACAGACAGTGTTCTTGTGGTGTTTTTCTGTGAGCAGTATTGTTTTAGTAAGTTTACCTCACCTGAAGGAAAAATAGTTCCTTAATGTGTAGTGTTTGGAGTGCACATGTATTTGTCTTTTTATTTAGATAACTACTGTTGAGCAATTGCTACAAATTAGTGCTGCTGCAATTGAAGTAATGGTGCCCATTGTCAAAGCCATGGCACTGCCATATACAGTACAACTGATAAAACAGCTGATCAGGAAGGAAGACTTTCAGATGTACCTGACAACCTTTGGATGTTGTACCCTCCAGGAAAAAGGGAATGGAGAGATTGGTTTGCACTCCTGTGGAGTCTTTAAAAGTCTTTATGGACATGGAAGGGACTGAATATTAGAACTATTAGAAAGTATAAAATATAGTGTTAGCCAAAGTTGGTGTTATTTCTGTGATAAGCTCAGAACTTTCATAGCTGGACATTTTCTCCTCACAAAATGGTAAGATTTCAGTTATGTGATTTAAAGCATTTACATAAATTGTGGTAAGATCCTGAGGCTCAACATACTAAAAGTAAAATGATAACTATGTTACCACTGATAAATTTAAAAGGGCCTTGCCTGCTTCTTTCTGAAAATGGGTACTTCAAACTGACCCTAATGATGCTCAAAATTTAGTTGTACTGATAGAGAGGTCATTATTTAATGAAACTATGTTTCAAACTGAGCAGTCTAGACCTATAGTAAAGCAGGTGCCAAAGTCTATTAATATCGACTGTAAACTTAATTCTATATTAAATATGGTTTAACTTTGTACTAGTAACACTGTTATACTTGTAAAAACTGTAATCAGTGGAAACATGCCACTAATGATGTTATACCTATGGAATGTAATGAATTGTCTTCAAGAATAGTAAATCAGTATTTTACGATTGTGCTACAACAGTTATTTAAGTACAATGCCGTAACTGATGATAGGAAGCTGTAGGGGCTATTTGATTCAGGTAATATAGTCATGCTTATAAAGGCATAGGTAGGTACTATAAAAGCCCTACTAAAAAGCAGCTGAAGTAGTCTATATTCATGGAGATAGGCAACAATATCTCATTACTGAGAAATACAAACTGTGTTTGGGGAGATACTTCACACAGTTGTATTGCCCAATTTAACACATGATATAATAATAGGTAAAGATTTCTCCACTTTTGGATTTACAAGATTTTGTAGAGGCAATAGGTAGACAGGATTTGTTTTGATAGACCACCCTGTTACTATGAAAAGGAGAATCAGTAAATGAATAAGCCTACTGAAAAACTCTGTCTAACCTGAAAAAGGAGGTAGCAACCACTAGACATACTCATA
The DNA here is from genome assembly GCF_019279795.1 of Protopterus annectens. NCBI lineage: Eukaryota > Metazoa > Chordata > Ceratodontiformes > Protopteridae > Protopterus > Protopterus annectens. The sequence goes on from NC_056740.1 coordinate 354,908,619, forward strand.
AGAGTATCAAATCTAACAAGATAAAGGAGCAGTGTTAGAAATCCCAAAAGGTTTGGATATAGTTATAGAGAGAGAGACAAAGACCCTACAATATCATTGCAATAACCCATGGCTGGGTGTGGGTAATGCTGGATTTACCCATGGTTGGTGTGGTTTGGTCACAAGAGTAAATGCTACAGTACACTTACAAATATGACAAATACCATTTAAGAAAGCAGTAGTTAAGGAGTGAAAAAGTGAGTTGAACAACCCCATAATATTTTTCCAAAGCCGGATGGAACAACCAGGTTTTGATTTTAGGAAGCTGAAAAGTATTTCACAACTTTTGCCCAGGGTTAAAGAACTAATACAAAGGTTGGGGAAGTCAAGATTCTACATAAAATTAGATGTAACAAAGGGATACTGACAGATTCCTCTGGATGGCTGAAGCCAGGAGAAAAATGCCTTTTCAACACCAGAGGACTTATTTCAGTATACTGTCCTTCCTTTTGGCTAAATAGTACTCCTGTGACCTTTCAGAGATTAATCAACAGAGTCCTAAACTACTTATCAAATATGCTGCTGCTTACCTAGATAATGTCATTATACATTCTGAAGATTGGGAGTCCAATCTAGCTCATGCACACAGGCTGTAAAAGACTCTTTGATACAAGACAGTGGTAAAATATTTTGATTATGTCATTGATAGGGCGATTGTTAAGACCTGAAAAAGAAAAAAACTAGCTGTAGTGAAGAACTGGCATATTCCAGGTACCAAGAAACAAGTGAGGGCTTTCTAGAGGTTAGCTGGGTACTCTCAAAAGTGTGTACTCCATTTTGCATCGGTAGCTTGTTCTCTTACAGATGTGACAGAAGGGTAGTTGCTCTTAAAGTAAAATTGACACTAAAGGCAGACAGTGATTTTAAACAGCTGAAGAAAACTTAATTTCAGAGCCTGTCTTAGCATCTTTGGATTTTAGCAGACTATTTATAGTCTATACTGATATATCAAAGGTAGGCCTAATAGTAGTAGTGATAAAACACTATTACGGACCTTTGGTGGGGAAGAATAACCCACATATTTTCTGAACCAAAAGATGAACAGAGCAGGAACCAAGTATTTCACTACTGACAAGGAAAGCTTGGCATGGTATTACATGCTTAATGTAAATCTACACTTGTCACAGACCATGCTTATCTGATATTGTTGAAAAGGTAACAGGATGTCAACATAGTTATACATGTGGGCACTCTTCTTAACAACTGTTTAAATTCACAGCAAAACACAGACCAGACTTGACCCACCACAATGCAGATGGCCAGTCTAGGGTTCACAGCCCATCTATGGGCCTGAAATTGAGGGTTTCAAGCTGGGGGTACAGCGTAATATTCCTGCCAGGATGGTACCTCAAAATAATGTAAAGGTGACATAATGTAAATGCTGTTGTTGTAAATATAACTATTGCTGTAAATATTATAACTAGAGTTATTTCTTTAAAACCATTATGTAATGCTTATTATGTATTTGACATTATTTATCTCCTTCCCACATTTATTTATGATGCTCCCATCCTTACTAACCTTCAGGCATCACAAAAAAAATCAAAAAAACATGAACAATGCTATAACAAAGTTGCTTAATTTGCAGCAAATACCCCTTTAAGAACCCACCACTGTATAGCACTAAAAATAGTAAACTGGTTAGATCTACCCCCAACTAACATATGCACAGCTTCTTACCACCTATAAAATGATCCAGAATCCATCTGCTTGTCCAGCACTAAAGAACTTTCTACTGAGCTATGTTCCTAGTTGGTCATTATGATCCAATGACCAAAAACACCTGTCTACAAATCTGTCAGATCTGCTGCTGGGCATTGTCTGTACTTGTACCATATTGTTAAGGTCTGGAACTTCTTATCTGTATTCATCAGGGCAGTACCTTCACTCTCATCCTTAAAAAACACTCTGAAAGACTTCCTAGCCAAAAGCTGGATCTGTTCTTGCTCAGCACTAGGATAAACTATATCTCTAACTATTAGCAAGTACCTATTCATACATTTCATCTCCTTTCTCTCCCTTCTTCACTCACTTTCTTACTTTTATCAATTTATCTCCCCTGGCTTTCTCTCTAAATATACCATAAGCCCAGACCTCTCAACCAATCGGGGACAAATTTCAACAAAATCAGGGACAAGTCAAGGAAAAAAATCAGGGACAATCAGGGACACTTTTAAAATATTAATGCTATTAACTTGAAACATTGACAGAATCAAAGCATATGAATTAATACACATTTTCTGAAGTAAAAGAAGTCTATAACTCTTAATTATTGTCATTATTCATTAAGTGTAATTCACCACCTTTCCACCAAAAGTCACTAGTTTTAGGAGGGATTAAGAGCTAAAATTTGACTCAAAATCAGGGACGTCCCTGAAAATCAGGGACAGTTGAGAGGTATGCAGCCTGCTTCTTTTTCACTTGGTATTGCAATTCCTCTTTGTATTATATATATTAACTGTCACCATCTCTTTCGATTCAATGCCACACTCCTGCTTTCTTCGACACTCAAGGCTGACTGTCACAGATCTTCTCTTACAGAATCCATCCACCACTTTGCTGGATGGATGCCCTTCTTCTTACCTTATTCCTGTCTTTCTCTATAAATTGGCTAAAATGTCTAACTATTAAATCATTGTCATATAACTTGTATTATACAAACGTACCCTTAATTTTTCTGTAAAATGGATAAAATTCCTCTAACTATTAAATCATCATAATATAACATGTATCTAGTCTTAACCAATGTTTTCATATTATGTCTAATTTGGTATAATTATTTAAAATGTATTTGTTTTTGTATTATTTTTAAAGACCGTAAAATTATTGTTCTTAAATGTTTTGTAATATTTTGGAGCTTTTCTCCCCAGGCCCATACTGAAAATGGACTCCTACGGCCGCGGTAGTGCCAGCGGTTAGCATTGTCGCCTCACAGCAAGAGGTTCTCTGGTTCATTTCTCGGCTGGAGCACCTTCTGTGTAGAGTCTGCATGTCCTCCCCACGGTCGAATGACATTAAAGACATGCAGGTAGGTGCGTGCGTGAATGGGTGCACCTTCTTTGAAGGTTGGGTGTCGGGCTGGCACCTTGGCACCATAAAAATCTACTGCCAATCATAAGCGGAACGGAGTTCCACTGTGGCGACCTATAACCGGGAAAAGCCGAAAGACATTACTGTCCAGTCAGACTTCTGGTAATTAAATGTCAATAAATGAATAAATGAAACTGCTACTTTAATGCAGTCAGATACATGGTGTATTAGGCACAGAGGGTTCCTGTGGGATTTTGTTAATGAAGCCAGTCAAATAAAGTGGTTTATAAGCCATCCCATCATAGAGAATTAGGCCTTTTCTGGAAAGGGATCTTGGGCCTGGAGCAGAGGTTCTGGGTGAAGTGCTGCAGAAAGAAGAAACCTTGTTGAATGCACCTGTGAGGACCTGGCTATTCATGCCAAGAGAATCCAGAAACAGGGGAGCTATTGGAAAGCACTTACAGACTTGATCTGAGACCCTCTCTGTCTTTTTTATAGGATTATAATTCTAATAATATTACATTTATTTTGCAAACTGATGGACTGTGCTGCATTTCTGTGTATCATGATAGAAGCAGACAGATTGACAAACAGACAGACAGATAGGTAGATAGATAGATAGATAGATAGATAGATAGATAGATAGATAGATAGAGAGATGCTTGCACACAGACATTCATGTTTCTTGGGTACCAGGCACATGGATGAAATCCTCAAATCTGATATGGGTTTTTCAGAGGGCCTTTTACCATACCAGTGCTATATAGACTCCAAAGAAATATTTTCTTAGCTATGGGCTGAGTAAAGGTTCTTTGCATCCTTTCACACCTGGATCCTGATGGAATGCTAAGTTTTCTAGAAACCTTAATCAGACATTAGTTCCTGCTTGGCCTGGCCATTTTTATGAGGCATTTTATAACATATAGATCTAGCCAGTTGCATAAGAACCTTAGATACATATACAGCCTTATCTGTGCATAACCCAGCAAATAACTAAGAGCTTTGACACCAAACTGATTTCACATTTGTTTGTTGCCTGCCAGCTTGGTGATCGTAACTTATCAAAAGCTAAGCTTGCTGATTGTCTCACTAATTATCAGTCTGTGCAGCACAGCAGCACTGAAAGAAAATATTGTTTTTTGTTAGGCTTGTGGGGGGGTGAGTAAAACATATGCATATGTGAGTACACACACACACACACACACACACACACACACACACACATGCACTGCTTCAGCAGGTTATTCCCTTCATCCACATAAACACAAGGTCTCCACCTAGAAGCGTTGTAAAGCCAGTTTACTGGCTAATCCCTTAGAGGATAGCAACCCATTAATCATACACATGTTCCTATTGTCAGCAAGCTCTGCTTATATAAACATATTCTTAAACCTGTAGTAGAAGCTAAAATATCAGCATATCAGCCCTCACAGCAATGCTGCTTTTTTTTTCTGCTCCTGAGCAAATTGCATTAAGACAGTAGTTTAAGGATTAACTGCATCAAAGCGCCCACTTGTCTATCAAAGCTTGGATACAGCTTTTTCGAGCAATAAAAAACACTCTGTTGTTGAATAGTTTTATTTTCAGGATAATGAGACTGCTTTACAAAAGTACGTTCCTCCATCAATCTTCCATTTCTTTGTCAGCTTATTTTAAAATAGTAAAGTCTCAGCCCAAAACTTTTACATCACGCTGGGAGGAATAACTGAATTGCTACATTCGCTCTTTACAGTTTATTTAGCAATTTAAGCATTTTTGTTTTGCTATTTCGTGTACCTGGACAAACACTATATAGACTCCTGTTAGGTACTGTATTTATGTAGTTTTTGAAGATGCAAATTTTGTTACACTGTCTAAGTTTCAATCATTCATTAAAACTCCAATCTATTTTTCCTTGCTTCTTTCGCACTACTCATTTTTGTTTCCTATTTAAGTGAGAAAAATGAAGTACAAGAGAAGAGGAAGAGAAGGAAACACAAAGTATATTGGTCATGACTTAATATAGACATGGTGGTATGTGGGGGACAAGTTACAATTTGGATACTTTGATATTCAAACTCCTTCTCAGAACTGACCAGCAAGGAGGGGCTTATCAGTAAAGTTCCTCCCTCATATCTCCTTACGGTCCGGGGTTCAGTCTTCACCTTTGGTCATCATCAGTGTGGAGTTTTGCATGTTCCCCCTTGTATATGTGGGCTTTTTGGGGAACTTTTTTTTTTTGTCGCCTCTCAAAAACATGTTGACTGACTGGATACACTTAGTTGTCTGTATAGAAAATATAGTCAGTTCATGCCTGAAAAGAGTCTGAGCTGGACTAGTTCATTTACATGGTTAACAAATAGATTAAATTTAAATGAAATTCCTGTTGGGCTGGAGTGAGAGAGAACTACAAAACTAACAGAAGTCCAAACCTTGAAAAAAAAAAAAACTGAAGCCAAATAAGGTTCAGCTGACCCATCCAGTCTCCCCAAGTTCCTATTTATTAAATAATCTGGAAAGGTTGCTTAGCCAAAAATGGGTTTCTTTTTGTGCTGCCCTACTTAAAATGTGCCTTATCCCTGTACCATGCAACCCTGAATTGTGTTATTTATTTATTTAAGTTTGATGACCGGGGAAGTCCACTGGGCCAAAAAGAGCCCGTTTTTAGTGGAGGTCTGGGGAGAAAAGCTCCACAATAATTGCAAGTTACATTTCATGTTACAAAAGGACATAATTCATACAGCTAATTAAACATTTACAGATAAGCTCCCTGATATTTGCAATTGGCTTGTCACAATGTTACAAAAATGAAAAGACATAATTCAATACAGAAATTTCAACATTTACATAAAGTGAATATTTGTGTTATTAACTCAATTGTAGGTTTAACATTTCAAAATATATAGCTAGTAGCCTTTAATAGGTTAGGAAAATATTATGCATGGAGAGGGTAATAGTATATTTGAGACTAGAGAGTATAGTACAATAGATATTAGAGAGAAAATTTGTTTTTAGTAGGGGAGAGATTGTTTTGGGTGGGATGAAGTAATAGTAGAGGTAGTTGGATGAGTCAGTGCAAGATGGAATGAGGGGGGAGGGGTTTAAGTTGGAGCGTGGCAAGGGCATTCCCACTTGGAAGAAAGATGAGAGAGTAGCTGAGATTTGAAATTTGTATGATTAGGTAGGTTGCATAGGTGTGTGGGGAGAGAGTTCCACTGTTTAGCTAAGGAATGGGACAGCAGTAGATGACCAGGAGGTCATGCAGGTTTGTGGACCTGAAGGAGATTTTGTTTTTTGGATTTGAGTGAGTGGTTGGAAATGTAAGGTTTTAAGGAAGTAGTGAGAGCTGGGCAGTTGGCAGGTTTCAAGATGAGCTTGTGGGCAATGGTGAGTTGTAGGTAACTGAGGTAGTTGGGTAGTTCAAGCCAGTTGAAGGTGAGAAGGGAGTGGCAGTGGTGAGATGAGTTTTTTGAATTGGTTGCAAATTTGGAGATCTTGTGGTAGCATGCCAAGATGGAGATTGGTGAAAAGAGGGGCACCATACATAAGGGAGAGGATTAGGAAGGTGGATGCAAGAGTTCGACGAGTAGAGGGGCTTAGGAAGTGGTTGTGCCTGTAGAGGAGACCTAACTTTTGGTAGATTATCTTGATTGTGGAGCGGATGTGGGTGTCAAAATTTAGTTCTTCATCAATAATGATGTCAAGAAGCTTGGTGCTGGGAACAGTTTCAAGGAGGATGTTGTTTTGGCTCTGTATGGTGAATGTGGATTTGTCATTGGAGTTTTTGGTAGGGGAAAAACATTAGTTTGGTATTATTTGCATTTAGTGCCAGATGGTTAGACTGCATCCAGGTTTCTGTTTTGGAGAAGGCTAGTTGTGTTTTTGCTAGGAGCTCGGAGGGGGAAAAGGCTGAGCAGATGATTATTGAGTCATCTGTATATTGGATGATAGATGAGTCTGGGATGGATTGGTGAAAGTTGTTAATGAATAGGTTGAAGAGAAGAGGGCCAAGAACAGAACCTTGTGGGACACCTGTGGGTGTGGGAAGGAAGGGGGGAGGTTGAAGTTTTCCATTGGACAGCTTGTTGGCGGTTGGACAAGTAGCTGGAAAACCAGGCAATGGTGGTGGGAGAGAGGTGTAGGGTGGAGAGTTGAGATATAAGTAGGGGTTCCCTAGTACATCCTCGAAGACGCACTTACCCGAATACATAAACACCGATATGTCTCCATCAAACTACGTAAACATCGATCGTCCTGAAACGCAAAATCCGAAATGTCAAATCATCATGGTTGGCCCTTCCGTGGTATAGCACTGTAAGGTAAGTGTGCGATAGTTACGGACCTTAGGGTTAGGGTGCGGGTTAAGGCAAGTGCATAGATGGTGGTATATGCAAGATGTAGTGTAGGGTTAGAAGTAGGGTTTAGTTTAGGGTTAGAAGTAGGGTTTTGGTTGGTGTATGTATGTGTTTGTTTAGTTTGTTTGAGTAGGTAGTATGCAGCGGGCGGTGGGGTGGGACAAGTTTGATGGTTCAAGTTTTTGAATTTCACTGTTTTGGGGATTCAGTGTATTCAAGGTTCGCGGAATATGTGTCAGCGTTTTTGTATTCGGTTATTAGGGCTTTTGAGCTTGCAATATAGACCCATAAGTAGGGTGAATGAGATGGTGTCAAAGGCCAAATATTTAGGAATAATGTGGATATGAATTTGCCTAAGTCACATTCAAGGTTTATGGTTTCAAGAAAGGAAAGAAGGGCAGTCATGGTGCTGTGGCTAGGGCAGAAGCCGTGTTGGGTAGGGGAGAGGAGATTGTTTAGTGTTAGGTGTGCCATGAGTTGTGCTTGTATTGTTTTCTCTAGTATTTTAGAAAGAGGGGAAAGGATGGCAGTAGGCCTGAAGTTGGTGGTATTAGTATTTTTGCCACCTTTGTGGAGGGGGGGGGGATGATGTAAGCATGGCGCCAGATAGAAGGTACGTATGATTCTTGTATGGATCTATTTATAAGAATAGAGATGGGATAGGTGATGCTGTCTGCAGATTGTTTGAGGAAGGTGGGTGGAAGGTTGTCTGGTGCATTGCGACAGTGTTTGAGTTTGAAGAGAAGTCTTTTTATAGTGCTTGTGGGGGTGGGCTTGAGGCAGAAGGATGTGGAGGAAGGTTGATGATTGGGGTGGTGGTCGGGGCAGAAGGGGGTGGTGGTGGAGGAGGGGGGTGGGAAGGAGGCTGATAGTTTAGCTATGCAGTCTATGAGGAATGAGTTGAACTGGCTGGCTGTTATTGTTTGACTGCACTATTACTTGCTTATATAGGCTTTTTAAATCATGAGATAATGCTTCCATGCTTCTCCAAATAGATATCTATAATTTATGCTCAAATTGCATTTTCTTTCTCATAGTTTTGTCTCTCTGTCTATTTTTTTGAAAGATGGCAACCTCATGGACAAGACTGATACCACTAAAGTATATAAGCGTTTCTGTCATGGCCTCTTTTTTCATTTTCTTTTTTTTTCCTTCTAGAATGTACATGTCAAAATCCTGCAGTTTGTCATTATATTGCTCCTTTTGCAGCCATGCTTAATTTTTCTTACCTTTCCTTGAATGTCACTGATTGGTCTATGGTACTGGGTGACGAGAGGTTTAATCTGGTAAGGGGACACAAGAAGGAGAATTGTTATAGCGCACAGCATGACAATAGTGAGAAACAAAAGCCATCACTGACATATACAAATTGTAATTATACTGAAGTATAAACAAATGACTGATAATCAGATCTAGGTCTCATTAGTTATGCCAGATTATATGAAACCCATTCTGCTGAGCCTGAAAATCTTACTGGGAAATCAGTGACAGTTACTTTTCAAATGGGATAGTGCATCCCCATAACCCCACATGCAGAAAGCTCCACCACTGTACTTCCTTAAACGATAGAACTAATTATGAGGCTGTAAGGTTTGGGTAAGCTCTATTGCTATTCTTGATTTACCTGTTTGGTATTCTGCCCTCATATGAATGGACTTTGAGTAATCCACCATTGATGATGTAAATGATACTGAAATAATCACCACCAGGAAATGTTAAATGCAGATGTGCACAGCCAGCCATCTGCTACATACTGGTCATAGCCTGCAGCCAATGATGGCCTGTAGAGCAGGGAGTACTATAACCACACTGGGTAGTGTAATATTTTAGTGCTACACCATATAGGAGAGCACCAGTTATATAGAGACAGTGAAATGTGTATCTTACTGCCATACAAACACATCCTTGCATACGTGGCTCTGTACATAGTATTAAACCAAAGTATGTACAGAAAGATATTAATAAGAAATACATGCATGTAACATTATATAAGGTGAGAACACAGCTGTCTGTAATGTGCAAAAGATACCTACAGACATTAGTATAATTTAATTTCTCCAAGTGTTTTAGGTTTCTAATACCATAGCACAAATGGACCCCATTCCTAAGTCAGGATATGATCAGAGTTCATGAAATTAGTATTATTTCAGTCTTTGATATGCTATTCTCAGTACCTGCAATATTCCCACAAATGTCTCCTTATGTATTCCAACAAACATCTCATGTAAGCTTACACCCAATGGGCCTCCTAGATCAAAGCCCATGAGGTAGTCATATACTTTACCTAATAATGTTGTCATTGGGGTCTCCATTGTGCAACATATAAATGACTCACTCACCAGTATGGACAAGGAGAAGATAATGGTTAGTTGCCTATCTGAAGCCAGGATCCACCATATCACACACACACGTAAGTCACTGCACCCCAGGTGCCAATATGATTCTGTCATAGTTCATGGGGTTTAAATGACCCAAGGCATACTTCACTGGAATATCCAAAAAGAGACATAATGGATCTCTAGGAATATGTGTCACAGATAGGTATGATGTGCCTTACACTGAGCAGCATTCTACTTTCACCAAGGATGATGCCACAGTATGACCATCAAATGATTGATTTTAATAATTGACTTAGTTTCTGTTGACACTCCAGGGGTATCTAATATCTGTCAGCATGGGCGGACATGGTCAGCAGCCTACATTGCTTTTCAAAGGATGGGGGTGCACCTGTCCCCTCTAGGCTTTCAGATATTGGCTAAAATATTATTCACCCCCTTAGAGCCTTAGGCAATGCCAAGAAGACAAACCTACCAATATAGCTAAAATGTCTCCAAGCAACCTTAAGGTGTTACTGCTCAATGCTAGGAGCCTAAATAAAAAACTTCCCACCCTTCAATCTGTGGAGAATGTAGACATATGTGCAGTGACCAAAACTTGGTTTAAAGCCATAGAAAGTAATGCAGCAGTGCAAGGCTACATAGCCTTCCACACATTTAGACCAGCTGGAGGTGTGTCAATCTATGTTAGCAACAAACATACCTCTAGGTCATTTAAACTGGATGATACCATAGAGCTCATCCATATGCAAGTCACCATAGATAAGGTCCTTCGCCATTTCATGGCCAGCTACAGGTCACAATCTATGCCCCTAGAGTATTATGACTCTTACCTAAATGTACTACAGGCTCTCAACATCTAACCAAACACCCAACACCCTATTCATGGGTGGCTTTAACTACCCCTCTATAGAATGGAAAACATACAGTGCCTTAAACTCACAGGCACAATGCTTCCTGGACTTTATTAACAAAAACACCCTAGAATAGATAGGGCACATTCCAACCAGAAGATCAAACATACTGGATGTTGTACTCACCAACATGGGAGAGTGTTGCAACCCCCCCCCCCCCCCCGTGTCACATTCTCAGTTGTGAGGTTAGATCACAAAGTTGTCTCCTTTAAAGTAAAAAATTAACCCAGAAAACCCAACTAAACCAGTAACAGTCAGGAAATATTCTAAAGCAAACTACATCCTATTAAGTGAAAGTATGTCAAAATTCAAGATTCCTTCTAACCCAGAGATGACAGCTACCTATGGAGAATTATTCACAGAGTCCCTGTACAAACATGTGAATGGCTGCATATAGGCTGCCGTACCTAATGGAAGTAAACCTAAAACAAGCACTTAAAACAAACCCCACTAGTGGAATCCTTATGTAAGAAGGGTATATAATAAAAGAAAAAAACTCATGTGCAAAATCAGGAAGATCAACTTCCTTAAAGACAAGTGCTCTCTTATAGACTTAAACAAGATACTAAGAGGTCTAATTAAGTCCAACAGGCCAACTACAAGGTCAGGATAGCTTTAAGGCTAAGAACAATCACAAGACCTTCTTCAGCTATGTCCTGAACCTTAAAGGTAACACACAGCAGTGTGCTGAACTGGTGGTGAATGGTACTACCTTTACCAATCTGGGTGACATACAAATCTACTGGCTGATTAATTCAGCTCAAACTTCATCTCCCAACTCCTCCACAGCTCCACTAGGTAAAATCCTCTCCAACATACTACCCCTAACTATTAACCAACCTAAAGCCAAGAACATTGCCTCCATGGGTCCTGACAACATCCCCAGTTGTCTCCTGAACAGTCTAAAACATGACCTAACAGGACCACTTGAGACCCTCTTCAGCTACAGTCTTGAAATAAGCTACATTCCAAGTGAATGGTGGACTGCAAGAGTCCTTTCCCTTCACAACTGATGCAGGGAACTACAGACCCATCAATCTAACAAGCCTAATATGCAAAGCAGTGGAATGAATTATCGTGGAAATAATAAACAAGAACATTGGTAACCTACAGACACTGGACCCATCCCAGTTTGGCTTTATTAAGGGAAAGAGATGCCTACTTTGATAGACTTCTTTGAGAGGGTCACCAGGGCAATGGAGGAGGGTAAAACAGTGCATACTGCATATCTTGCCATGACTAATTTAAGATATGCAGTGTATACTGCATATCTTGATTTAGCCATGGCATTCGATACAGTATCTCAATTATGCACTGTTGATAAGCTCTCTGAGCTATACATAACTCCCTACATAACTCACTGGATTGCTGCTTGGCTCACACACAGGACCCAAGAAGTCAGGATTGGTAAGACCACCTCCACCAAGAGACTTGTCACCAGTGGTGTACCTCAGGGTTCCTTGCTGGGTCCACACCTGTTTGGCATCTACTTATTAGAAGTCAAGGCTAATATTCAAGACCTCTGGCTCACCAGGTTCACATATGCCTGTAAATTGGAAGCGATTGTAGATTCACCCCAAGACACCAGCATCTTGCAAGAAGGTTTGACATAGACAAATGATGCATGGCAAAGCCAAGGCCTAAAACTCAATTCCAAAAAATCCATTATAATGCCATTTGAGAAACTGTAAACCCAGGTTAATTACTGCATTGATAAAACACCCCTAAGAGTAGACCCAGTAGTAAGGGATCTGGAAACATATTTAGATAGTAATCTGTCCTTTGACCAACTTGCAGTTAAGATAGTAAAAAAATCATTCTATATCGTCAAACTTATTGGTAAGGGTATGGCATCCAGGTCCAAGAAAGTTAAAGTACCACTCTATTCAGCCCTTATCAGACCTGCCATTGAATACAATGCCCCTTTGGCATGTATCTAACCAGACACATGAAACAGCTGGAATGCTAACAAAGTTTCTCCACAGGAGAATTCAGGGCATGAATATCCTGTCCTACACTAATCGACTAAAGGCTTTGTCTCTGTATTCAGCCTCCTATAGGCTGCTGAGAGCGGGTCTTTGCCTGGCATACAGGGCTTTCTCAGGCCCAGCACTGATGGATCTGTTGCACATGTATAAAGAAACAGCATCAGAGACACTAGATTCAGGGATCTGAACTTCGCTAGTGACATAAACAGAACAGAAAGCACCTGCCTATTTTGAGTTGTGATGGTTGGGGGCAAGTACTATTTCTAGATGTATGCATTTACTTTCTCAACATTATTTTAAAGTGGTGTTTGGTCATCTTTGAGCATTAAAAATTGGATACAACTTATTCCTTCCTTGAAATACAAAAAGTAAGATTAAATGTCTTTTCCATACACATGATTTTTGTTCAGGCCATAACTGGATTAAAAGGTTGGGAAAAAGTTCCAGCCTTTTGATCTAATGGATGTCAGAGCATCTATAACCCTATAATTTCTGGGTGCCTAGTGGCTCCCCTGATTAATTTAGTTGTTACAGTATATTATTAGTCAGTATGTGCTGAAAGGAAGCAGGAAAAAGCAAAGTTGAATTTCTTTCCATAATCATGGTGTTTGTTCAGGCAATCACTGGGTGAAAAGATTGTTTAAAAACTCTAGCATGCATCTTGAAGCATTTAGAAACCTCATGGCTTAATGCAATTATTTCTACTGCAGTTATTACAATGTAGTTTTGGTTAGTTAGGATACGCAGAAAGGATGCAAGTGAAAACTAAATTTATTTCTTTGACCATGTTTTTTTTTTGTTCAGGCAATCTTTGGATAAAAATGTTGTTTAAAAAACTCTGAAATGTATCTCAGGTAATCTAGAAACCTTATGAATTTCTATATTTCCTTTAAAAAATTCTAAATTTGCATGCCCACTTGCCTAATTGGTAACCTTCTTATCTTAACCCTTTCTTCTGGTTTTATTTCCACTCGTGTTTCCTTTTCAAAGATCTTTCTCTGTCCATCTTTCCACTTCTCTACTTTATCAGGCATACATCTTTTCACTGTCCCTATTAGGCTAGATGTTGCTTTCCCTGTTCTTCTTCGCCCCGCTACTGATTGTATAAATCCAGGAATCTCGCTTCCATTTTCCTTTGTTGCCCATTCCATGTGTTTATAATTCCTCGATATTCCCATTCCAAATTATCTTCTAGTTGTTATACTTCCCTCTATGCTTTTGCCCTTTCTAGTATCAGTATTTTATGCCAAAATTCCACGTTATTTTGTTTCCTCCTCCATCTCCATGCTGTCTGTCTGATCCTATCCATCCTTAGTCCCCCTATTGCAATAATAACCACAACAAAGATGTGAGGAGATAGCTGTTCCCAGTATTAAGGTCGAGGACTGACTTCACTTCCTTGTTATTTGTGAAAAATGAAAAATAAAAACATTTAAACATTACAATATTACACAATAGTAAAGAACAATCCAAAACTTCAGATGTCAATTCCTCTTCTATGAAGGTACTGAAGAAACAAACTCTAACAGGCTTAATCACAAAAATTGCTCCGCTTTAATTTACGATAAGTGCTTTTGTCCACCAACTGGACTTCATCAGATCATAACAAATTAAAGCTGAGTTATTCCGGTGGGTAAGCCTGTTTGTTTTGTTTCTTCAGTAACTTCACAGAGGAGGAATTAACATCTGAAGTTTTATCACTTTTTGTGATAAACAGGGCTCCTGGATGTGAGACGGATTTACCAGAGCCATTGGCGATCTTTGTCATGTGATTTCCCTATTGGAATAATACACACATTCCAACTTGCTTTTTCCTCCTTTAGCCATTCTGGTTTGAATATTTTCAGCTACTTCTATTTTGCATTCTTTCAACAATCCTCAATACAGCCTTCTTGCCACATTATTATGCCTTTCAGTATGCATGCCCTCTGCAATGAGAGTATCACACCCAGTACCAAGATGCCAAGATGTGCAACTGTTTTCATTTCTGTTTTACAAAACCTGCATTTACCTGTTTCTCCCACATTTTCAAATGACTTTGTTTGCCTTTCTTTTACTGTTCACCTCTTCTTTACCATTCCTGCATCATATATTGGACAGCATGAGGTTGTTCCAGAAGATCTCTATACTTACTACTATATTCGTGGATTTTTCAGTTTTTTTTTCTTCTTGTCTGATTCCTTTCTTCATATATATGTGTGTGTATATATATATATATATATATATATATATATATATATATGTATATGTGTGTATGCGTGTGTGTGCGTGTGTGTGTGTGTGTGTAGCACATTCAGTTGCTGGCTGAGTTTTGTCTACTTTTGGCTTATTTCAAAATGCCTCTGCTAAACTAAGCAACGATGTCATCTTGGACTTCTTTTTTTAGTATTTTAAAACGTTCACTATGTTTAGATCTGATAAGGTCAGCAGATATGTATGCAGTCTCACAATTTCAGATCTATACATGTAGTCAGTTTCAAGGAGGCCCATACCTTATTCAGAGTAAGGAATATATAATCTTGGTATACACTGATTTTTATATATCATTTGGTAAGCATGAAGCATTTTTCTTGTTTTTGTGTCCAATTGATTCACTATCAGATGCTGTCAAATGTTTCTTTTTGTATTCTGTCCATGGCATGCTTAGAGTGTTCCTGTTTTTTACAACTACCTATTATGGCATTGTTTAGCAACAAATGATCTTTTGTTCTGTGTGGTTTTCTTTTATTATCATTTTGTTCTATTGCTATAATTGATTTTTTCTAAATGACTATAAACTCTGTTTGCATCAGTTCCAGTATATAATTTGTATATTATTGGAAGACAAGCGATTGGTTCAACAGTTCTTAGGATGGCTTACTGTTCACTCTTAAGGAGGAGGAGTATTTTCCCTGTTGTTAACCAGGTTAGTGTCTATTCAGGGCACACATATAAGTTAGTCTTACTCAGGGCTAAATCTTAATGCAAGGATGTTCATACCTTTATCTAGAAGCTGGGTACTCCCACCTGGGCCTGGGATTTTCCAGGTAATAGAACTGTGTCTCAATTTCTCTGGCTGTTATTTCATCCCATTTCACATCCTCTACATTAGATCTCCTTTTGTCATATGAATTCTTTTGCTATAATTCTGTGTGGTAGGGGTAGTGCTGGGGAGTACCTAGGGGCATGTGCCCCCCCCACCCCGAGTGACCCAGTCCCTGGAATAAGTCTAATGTGTTTGACTCTATATACCTGAGTGCAAAAGAAAACAACACTTCCATAAGCCCAATCTTATGTCATGAAAGAGTTTTTTTTTCAAAACACTCAATCTGTGAAGTGTATGCAGCAAAGGTTAGGAAAAGTATTCTGAGATGGATTTTAAGGAGTTGGAGGAAGGAAGGAACTGTGAGATGATATTCTACATACAGGACAGCTACTTCAATGTCTTTTTGTGTGTGTGTGTGTGTGTGTGTGTGTGTGTGTGTGTGTGTGTGTGTGTGTGTGTGTGTGTGTGTGTTTGTTTTGTGTATATATACAAGTGTTTGTTTGTTAAATGCACCAGTTAGAACATTTCTGGTTAAGTGAGTTACTGAAGGTAACACAGGTGATGATAGAAAGAGTCAAGCCCTGTACCCTTGAGACAGCTCATTAAAAGCACGGGACTTTAATCCTCTATACACACTGTCAGACCATTACTTATATTTTTTGTCAAATCAGTCACTAGCATTTCAAAGTTCTTATTGTTTGGAAAATGCATGTCCATGTAACATCTGTGTAGTTCTACTAAACTTTAAAATTAATGTGAGTTGGCTGGGACTTAAGGCTCTGAGCTGTTAACAAATTACTTCCTTTTGTCAAAAGTGCAGGTTTTAAATCCTGTCACATCCATTTGCCTGTAATGTAACTGTGAGCAAGTCACTCAGGCAAAACCTTTGGTCAGCCCTGAAAAGGGCCATTTTCTCCAGTGGGTTCATCTGGTTAACAAATAATTTACAGAATGGTATTTTAAATGTGCCCTTTTAGGGACTCCCCCTCCCCAGTTATTTTTGTTTTTGTCCAGAATTTTTTTAAACAAGAAACATCTTTCTTAAGTAATCATGTATGACATAGGCAATCTTAGATTTATATAAATGAAAATAAACCATACCAACACAATCTCAGTCACAAATATACATTACAAATCATACTGGCCCAACAATATATCCAGTCATTGTTAGTCAATCATTACATAGTTCATTCAAATCCTGCCTTCGTTTAAACCTCAATCCTCCTCTGCATGTATCAATCCCACATTTCCTATTTTTTTCTATGTAATTTGCTCCTACCCTTTCCTAAAGATCCCAATTCCAGTTGTTTTCTCTCTGTAAACTATATTAACTACTTCTAATAAGGTTAGTTTAGACTTTGATTTCCAATTTCTAGTAACTGCTTTTTTTGCAGCCATCATAATTAGACTCAGCAAGGCCTTACTATGTCTAGGCAATTCCAATTCTGTATCATAGCTTAAAAAATCATTTCCTTAGTTACATCAATTTGCTCACCCAGTATCTCCAACAGAGCACTCTGCAGGGAATCTTTAAAGTCTGTCAGCTCATTGCACCCCCAGAAAATATGTTCCCAGTTACCTCTTTCTTCCCCATCTCACCTCCAACATTTGCTGTCTACCAGTGGAAAAATTCTTTGGAGTCTACTTGGGTATATAAATACCTATGCAAACACTTCCAAGCCAAGATCCTAAATATTTTAGACTTTGTGCCATAGTTGGGAGACATACATATATCTCCCCATTCTTTCTTTGTGAATTGCTTATCCAATCTATTGTTCCAATTCTTTCTAACCTCCTCTCATTGATTCTTAGAGATATCATGCAATATTTTATATGTTCTACTAATTATTTCTTTCTTAATGGAAGCTTTTGTTCTAGATTCTACTAAAAACTCTAACAGTGCTGGTCATTTTTTAGGACCCTGCTATTTATTTCTCTTTGCCTATACTCTGATATCAATCTTTGATAGGGAAGGCAATCTCTAACCTGCAGTCCAAATAAGTTTGTAGCGTCTTCCCATTCTATTACCTTTCCCTCTATAGTTATTTGCTCCCATTACCTTGGTTCCTTTGACAGTTTTCTCCAATAAATTCCAGCCCCCCTCTTGCCTGTTGTCTGTATCCCTAATTGTAGTCATCTCTATTGGCAGAATCTCCTTTCTCCATTCCTGTGTTAGCTTAGTTCTTAGAATACTTTCTGCTACTTTATCAATATAATATTCTGCATGATTATTGTTATTCTCCTTAAAGGTCTACATCCAAAATCCGAGTCTCCCCTTGTTACCCGAGCTTCCCACCTGTTTCATCATCATCATCATCATCATCATCTCTTTCCACTTTGAATTATAGTTTTCTGCTTGTGCTATGTATAGGAGCCTTAACTGTGTTGGTCTAAAATACCCGCCAAATTGGGTAATCCCAATCTGACTTCTTCCATTGAAAGAATAAGCTTATCCCACTAAGCTCTTGCTGTCTTTCCCTCCCAAATAAAATCCTTCACCTCTTTATTAATTGCTATCCACAACTCCTCCTATGGTAGATAAAAATATGCCTGGCCTGTGCATAAGACTAAAGGTTCTAAAAGCATTTTAATTGCTTGTATCTTACTATCCATATAGCAGAGCTTCCATTTTCTCAGTTTTTTGTAATATCTTTTATTTAGTCTCTTCCCACGTATCCTTAGCTGTCACACTGGAATAATTTTTAATCCATACTCTTAAATACTTCATTTTATCATGTCCCCATAAGTATGGATATTGGTGAAACATTTCATATGTGGGTACATAATTTACTGCTATTACCTTTGTTTTAGCTTCAGTAATATTGTATTGTGAAAATATTTGAAACTGTCTCAGCATGTTCCATAACACTCTAATGTTCTTTTCTGGTTTTAGCAGTTATAAAATAATGTCATCTACAAACACAGACAGGTTTTCTTGACAACCATACCAATTATATCCTTCAATTTCTGAGTCCCTTATTTTCTTTGCCAATGGTTCTAAATATAATTCAAATAACAAAGGGGAGGGAGGATACCCCTGCTTGGTTCCTCTGCTCAAACAGAGATTATCAGAGAGGACCCCACCCACTTTAATTTTTGCATTTGATCCCTCATATATCCTCCTAATCGGCCTTTTGATTTTATCAGAGAATGCAAATGCTTCCATTGCTCTGCCCATAAAGTCCCAGCTTACTCTGTCAAATGCTTTCTCTGCATCAAGACCCACCTACAACAGTGGTATTTTTCTACATTCTGCTTCCTTCTACATCATCAGTGTTCTGTTAATGCTGTCAAATGTTTGCATCCCCTCCAAAAAACCCACACCAATCCATATCTATCAGTTATGCCATCACTTTTGCCATTCTCATAACCATTATAGACATAAACATTTTATAATCATGGTTTAGTACTGAAATGGGCATGTATGAAGCTGGATCTGATGGATCTTTACCTCTTAAAGCATTACAGCTACCACTGCTTTCTTCCAGGATGTTGATATTTCTCCTCTTCTTAAAATATTGTTAAACAAAACCTTCCAGATATTTATCAGATTTTTTCCCTCCTAGCTCCCAAACTTTCACAGGAATGACATCTATTCCTGGGGACTTTCCTGTAGATTGGTTATACATCACAATTTTTATCTCATCTCCTCCTATCTTAACTGTTAGTAATTGAACCTCCTCTACCTCTAACCTTGTCATATTTAATTCTTCCATAAACATTTCCATTTGTACCTTTTCTTGATTTCCATATTTATCTGCTTTATACAGACTTTCATAGAGTTTCCAAAATATGTCTAATACTTCTACAGGATCCTTTGTTATTTTCCTTGTAATAGGATCCCTAAGCTTGATGACAGCCCTTTCTACTTTCTGTTGCCTGAGTTGTGCTAAAAGTTTTTATGTTCTAGAGATATCATCAAAAAATGGTTGTTTAAAAGCAATCTTTCTAAACTCAAGCATATTATCAAGATAATCCCTTAGTTTCTGTTTAGCATTGTGCAGTTGATCATCTTATTGTTCTGTGAGATTCCTCCTATTTTGCGATACTTTAACATTTGTCAGTTCCTCTAAATAATTCTTCTTACTTCTTAACTATATCTCCCTTTCTTGTATTTCCACCTTATTTTCAGACTCCACGTTAATTTTATCCCACTCCCTAGCTATATTTTCAGAAGAAATGTCTGTCTTCTCTAATAGCTGCTGGATAATTTCCACTACCCATTCATTAAATTCCTCTCTTTTCAACAGATAGGTGGGAAAGCACCAGTGTTTCATTTTTATTTCATTACCCTGTGTTTTAATTTTAGTTATTAATGGTGCATGATCTGAAATAGTTATTGAATGTGTGTCAAGAGCATCAATTAAATGTACGTGCTACTGTGAAATGTAAATTCTGTCTAGCCTAGCCCATTTTTCATTTCTTGGAGAATGATGTGTAAATTCACTCTTTACTCCTATATCGAATTTACATCTTCCATGCCAAATATTTTCATCAATTTCTTTAAACATCAACCTCCTTCATTATATTTTCCCTTCTGGGCCCCAGACACATCTTCACTGTTCTAAATCACATTCTAGTCCCCACCTATAAGTAATATTCCTTGGTGAATGCTGATTATGTCTAGATGCCAGTGTAATCTTCCGCCCTTGCCAGTAGTCCCTTGGTACTACAAATCTACCATTATTGTCTTTTTTGCCCTCTTCTGTTACTATTGGAGCTCCTCTTACAATTAATATAAGTACTCATCTCTTCCTTTGCCCTAGGTATTCCTCTGAATAAATTTCCTGAAAATCCTTCTTTATCAAATTAACACATTCAGTTCTTTCCGAGTGTGTCTCCTGTGGGATAGCTAATTACTCTTTACAATTTTAGTATAGTTCACTGCTCTTTCGTTTTTGTATTTATCTATGAGACCATTAATGTTTAAAGACATCACAGAAAGCAACATATTGTTGACATTTTATGTATAACAGCTTTTTTGTTAAATGTCTAGTTTCAGCTTTTGTGTTACATGCATATGCTATTTGGTAGGTTAATATTTTATACAGTTATTTCTTGTCATTTCCATTTGAGCCTATGTCACAGCTTACAGACCTTTGTGTTTTATTGAAAATTCCCAAACAAAAATGCACACACATACCCCATATCCCCCTAAAACCTATTAACGTAATAACACACTGAAGTATGTATATTTGCAAATATTGATGCTTTGCCCTCCTAACAGGAGCAAATGTTCTAAACTGACAGCCACACACACACAAACTTGAGCTAACCTAAAAGAAAGGTTATCCATGCTGACACATGGTGCAGCCTGTTTTTCTATTGGGTGCTGTCTGGATTTGTTTTATCTTTATAGCTATCTCAGCTGGGAAAACACTTGAATGATTTCAGACAATATTTTCTCCAAGCCATTTCTCTTTATTAGACTGTCTGCTAGAGATGTGAGAACCAGACAAAAAATGTTTACTAGAAAAAGCCTTATACTATTCTATATTCTTTTTCATTTACTTGCTTTCTCTTAAAGTTTGTTACTAGATTAAGCTAATGGCTTTAACCCAGTCATTCCCTATGCAAGAATGAGAAAAAGCACTCTATTTTTTATTTTGCCTTGCTCTTTTGATCATATATTTTTATTACATTGCAGTACCCACATTTCTTAAAACTAAACCAAGAGAAATAGAGAAAAAGGGAGAACGAAAAAAAGGAAAAACAAAAAACAGGAGCACCTATTTACATTAGTATCCTCATTACACTTAAAAACTGAGAAAACTTTATAACATGCAAAGAAAATCATGCACTATTTAACTAGTACTATTAAGAAAAAAATGTTTTACTTACAGTTTACTTTCTCCCTCTTCTTCCCCTCTCCTGAGTATTTTTCTGAACATTAATGACACAAAGTGGAGCATATGCTTTAGAGTCTGCTACAAGTTTAACAAACTTCAAAATGTCCACTATTTCCAGATTTTCTTGTATTGTTATGTTTCACAAATATAATTATTGCTTTGTAATTACACATTTGTCAGATTCCAAGTTACTGATTTTATTCTCCAAACATTAATGACATGAGGTAGGGCACATACTTTGAGTTTCCTACAAGTTTAACAAAGTTGAAGAAGCCAAAACAAAGCACCAAGAAGAGGCAAAAAATAAACTTAGCGTACTGTAGTTTATTGTCCGCTTTCATCCGTAGACTTCGTCAGAATACAAAAAACAGTGAACTCACAAGCACATTTATAACAACCCTAATTAAACAATTAAGAATCAATTAAATCAATTTAACATTTAAAAAAGCAAATTCAAGTAAAAAAAGAATTAAAATCAGTGGATTTGTTTACAGACAATTCCCTATATTTTAAAAAGCATTTGACGTTGATCATGTCATTAAGACCAGGGTGAACATCAGAGTTAAGTCTGATCTGCCATAATGTTTCACGCTGTTCTAAGTAGTTCTTAAAATCTCCCCCTCTTAAGTCAGGTTGAACAAGCTCCAGAACAGAAAACATAAACTTTTTAAATGAAGGACAAACAACAGAATGTTTAAATAAAGCGTTGTTGTCATCTTTATGTTTAATAGCATAAATATGTTCCCTGATGCGTATCTTTAAACTTCTACTGGTCATACCAACGTAAAAACATGAACATCCAGAACAAATGCTAATATATACAACACCTTTCGTGTTGCAATTCACGAAGGAGGGTACACTAAAAGTTTTCCCAAAACTCTCCAGACAAATATATGGTCCTTCGAGGATGTACCTGCACATGTTGCATTCAAAACAACAATGCATACCTCTTCTGTTGGAAATAATATTAGTAATTTGCAGAATTACAAATTGTAAAGCCTTTTTAACATTAAAACCATTTTTGGAAACAGAAAATGGTTTGTTTCCTAAAATCCGAAAAAGTTCAGGATGTCCCCTAATAACTCTCCAATTCTTTTTAATGATCTGTTGTATCTGTCCACTATCAACGGTCATATCCAAAGTACAAACCAATCTATGTTCAATATTGGTGTTATTGGACGACCCCACATAATGGTTGTCATATTCACTGTAATTTAACAATGCCTGATATTCTGTTGAACGTTTATTCATAATATCATTGCTACTGTTAATTAATTCACATATGGGGTATCCCCTATTAATGAACAAATCAATAATGAAATCAAATTCTCTTTGTAAAAGACAATTTTTTGAAGTCAAACGACTAGCTCTAATAAACTGCCCTCGTGGTATGTTTTTAACAATGTGCCTGGGATGATTACTGTTGTAGTGCAAATAACTATTGGTAAATGAATCCTTACGATAAATGCTACTATGAAACCTATTGTCTTCTTCATCCCACCATAGGAGCACGTCCAAAAAATTAATTTTTAACCCTACACTACCTAAAGTGAATTTTAAGTAACTAGAAAAAGCATTAATTTCAATCAAAAAATTATTAACAACATTAGTGTCTCCTTCAATAATAAACAATAAATCGTCTACAAATCGACAAAAAAAGGAAATATTGTATTTTTCCTTTAATATGGGCAAATGCTGATGCTCCCACCAGGCCATAACCAGGTTGGCATAGGCGGGAGCAGCAGCAGAGCCCATAGCTACTCCCCTCTTTTGTTTGTAAAAAGTTTTTTCAAAAAGAAAAAAAATTGTTATCTAAAATAATGTCAAGGAACCCACAAATGGTAGAAATTGCATTCTTAGTAAGTCCACAGTTCTTCTTGGCTAAAAAACAATGAACTGCTTCTACGCCCTCACAATGAGGTATGCAGGTATATAAAGAAACTACATCAATTGTACATAGTGTATACATATTTTTGTCAAATGAATTGTTTTTAATAAACCTATTGAATTTCTCCAAAAAATGCCAAGAATCCCTGATGTATGAGTCTTCATTAACCAAACAGGGTCCCAAAACAGCATCAACAATAAGCGAAATGCCCTCAGTGATGGAATGAGGAGAGGACACAATGGGCCTGAGTGGAGGGTCAGTTAAGGATTTGTGTGTCTTTGGTATTCCGAAGATGACACCTATTCTGGGTTCATGTATAATACAAAAATCGTATAATTCATAACCTATGTAACCTGACATTAATGCATCATATAAAAGTGAATAAATTAATCGTTGTTTGTACAAAATTTCGTGGAGACTGATGGTTTCATATTCTTCATTGTTTTCCAAAATGTTTAACATTTTATTTCTATAAAGTTGTTGTTCTAATATCACGATATTACCACCTTTATCACTTTTCATGAACCTCAGTTCAGAAGTCATGGATCTGAGTTTACGTAAAGCCGCCCTTTCTTCATTACTTAAATTATAACAAACCTTAGATCTACTAGTTAGTGTCTGTCTAATATCTTCTATACATAATTCTTCAAATACTTTAATGGTGTGCTGCAATGGTGGAGAAAAGCTCGAAGGTTTAATTAAATTCTTATTCGTGATAGGAATATCATTCATCAAATAAAACAGGTTTAATTTCCGTGTATAAATCTTAATGTCAACAATAGTTTTGCTAAAGTCAGCTCTTATGCTAGGTACAAAGTTTAAACCATATTTGAGAATGTTAGTTTCACTATTAGAAAGTTCAAAATTAGTTAAATTAATGATAGAAAATTTGTCATTAATATTGTCTATGTTTCGTCGCTTGAAGAGTTTGAAGCCAGAAAAGTCCGACTTCTGGTTAGAACAGTATGCTTGCTGCTCTGTCCCTTCTTGATAAAAAAAGAAGATGAACTGTTGACGCCAGATTTGGGAATAACATCAGCTTTCTTTTTAAGAATGTCAGTTGTCTCATTGTCACAGTCAGTAATGTTGGTAGTAATGTGTCCATCCCCTGCATTGTCACAAATGTCACCTACGTTGGATTGGTGAACAAAGGATAGACTGTCACTGTTATCAGAAGATAAAACACCAGTGTTCTGACGGTTGATGGAACCATTTTTATCAAGACCAGTCGAATTAGTTGTAGAAACAACGCTGCTAAAGGTCTTTCTGTTGTCACTAACTGGTGGATACTGTTGGTATCTTCTATTGCCATTGGCATTAAAATTATTGGTCTGATAATTCTTATTAACAAAATTGTCA
The DNA here is from genome assembly GCF_019279795.1 of Protopterus annectens. Classification (NCBI taxonomy): domain Eukaryota; kingdom Metazoa; phylum Chordata; order Ceratodontiformes; family Protopteridae; genus Protopterus; species Protopterus annectens. The sequence goes on from NC_056740.1 coordinate 354,933,381, forward strand.
TAGGCAGCATGATTCTGATAGGCGTTAATATCACGCCCTAGTTTTGATTGCTTTCTGCCTATAATTTCTGCTGAATGTTGTTCCAATTCATCCCAAATGGAACAAAAAAAATCATCAAAAGTTTCAGCTGAAACCATGCTTTTCAAATTATCTTCAATATGAATAATCTCTTCCTTTAGAACATTCATTTTAGTACAATTATTGTCAATTAATAATTGCAACAGCCGCAAACCGGCATCATTAAAAAAAGCAATAAGCACTTTGAACAACGGATCATGTGCAAAAACCCCATTAGGACATTTAAAGAACCTGAGTCCTTTTGGAACAATGTCCAACTCAATACATCGTGAAAAATAACTGTTCTCTAATTCAAGAGAACGGTAACGCTTTAACAATCTAATCAATAACTCTCGTTTTTTGTTTAGGTCAGCATTACTAACATTCTTATAGTGCTCACCTGTAGAGCTAAAAGGATTCACAGCGTGTTCAAACAACTCTTTCACGGACTTGTAATGTCCGCCGGTATCGCCAGAATGGACGTTTTTACCATTCCGCTGTTTAATTTGCCGTTGTGGCTTAGGCTTAACAGTTTCAAAATTTTCAATGTTAATAATGGTATCCATTTCATCATAATTACCGATGGGACTGGAGGCATTCGCCGCAGCACATCCCGCATGTGATGGAACGTCACGTACGTTGTCATCATCACGTTCACGCTCGGTAGCTCTAGTTATCAGAAATTTTAATGAATTTTGAATATCCGTCAAGGCGTTCACTAGTAGACTGCCAATGTTGACAGGATTAGTTTCTTTTGTAGTTGGTGTAGAATGAATGGATAATCCAAGAAGAGGATCATCAAGTACCTCAGCCATGGTGAAGGCGAATAAATATCACACCAAAAAATCTCGCAAGTAAACCAAAACAAAGCACCAAGAAGAGGCAAAAAATAAACTTAGCGTACTGTAGTTTATTGTCCGCTTTCATCCGTAGACTTCGTCAGAATACAAAAAACAGTGAACTCACAAGCACATTTATAACAACCCTAATTAAACAATTAAGAATCAATTAAATCAATTTAACATTTAAAAAAGCAAATTCAAGTAAAAAAAGAATTAAAATCAGTGGATTTGTTTACAGACAATTCCCTATATTTTAAAGTTGAAGAAGCTCCTATATTTCCAGATTCTCTTGTTCTATTCATGTTCATCTACATCTCCCAAACCATGTATCTGCTTCATTTCAAACATACTCTTGATTCTTCTAGTCAAGCCTTGTGCTTTTTCCCCTCTTGCAAACATTTTCCATTGAAACACTGGCACAGTCTCTCTGTGGTCTTTATTACCAAAAGAATAAGAACCAGAACCTCCTTTTGTTTCACAGCCCACTTTTGTTGGACAAACTTTTGTATTTCTTTTTTAGCATGTACTTCATCAAAAAATTATTTTGTTCCTCCAGGGAAAAATATTTTGAAGACAGCTGGATACAGCAGTTTATATCTCATGCCTGCTTCTCGACATTTCCTGAATAATGGAATAACTTAACTTCTCTTTTGCCTGGTCTATAATGAGTAGTCATTTCCACAAAGACGCTGCTGTCTCCTACTTTTAGTATTTTGTCTTTTTGCCACAGTTTTGTCAGAATCAACTCCTTCTGTTGGTAAGATTGCATATTTATTATTATTTATTATTTATTATGTATTTATTTATTTGCTTTTGTTAACCAGGAAAGTCCACTGGGCTGAAATGAGCCCATTTTCAGTGGAGGTCCAGGGAGAAAAGCTCCAAAAAAAAAAAAAAACAATGTACATAATTAAATATTTTTTAGAGAGTTAATAACAGCATTTAACAATATACAATAGAATAATGTAGGAGTCAGAAGTGACACAGTAACATAGGCAAAGTATAGCAACATTTTGTGGAAGACTCAGGTGCTTGGCAGGTATTCAGTATATTAGACAGATAATGATAATCTGCACTTACACAATTTTTACACACCATGTGAGGCAGGGTGAGGCAAATTGTGCTGTCATTAAGGGTGAGTGCAATAGGGAGAGTGAAGAAGAGTGTGGGTATCTGAGAGATGAGTCAGGTTAATAATCAGGTGACTGAGGAATTGGGGATGATGCAGGGGCATAGCCAATGAGAGGAGAGATGTTGGTAGAGTGATTTTTTTGAATGACTGGGCATTATTTATAGTCCATAGAGAAGATGGAAGGGCATTCCAGAATTTAGCTACAGTGAAAGAGTAAAGGTATTGGCCTACAGGGAGTTTAGGTCTCTTAACTTGGATAAGTGATTGATTTTCAGATCTTAGCGAGCGGTTTGGTTGATAAAGAGTCAGAAGTGAAGCAAGGGCTGGGCATTTGGAGGAATTATAGATAAATTTATGTGCTGTGGCTAGTTGCATGTAAGTTAGGTGTTTTGGGAGTTCTAGCCAGTTCAGGGATTGTAATGAGTGACAGTGGTGGAAGGAATATTTTGCTCTAGTAATGAATTTAGCAATTTTGTTATAGCAGCGCTCCATTTTATTTTTTAATGACGATTGGATGTTTGTCAGAATGGGGGCACCATAGAGGAGGGAAGGTAAAAGAAAAGTTTGGGTGAGTTTTTTCTAGTAGAGTAGTTTAAAAAGTGTTTATGTCGGTAGAGGGTAACAAGTTTTTGATGTGTTTTTTTGATGGTGTTGTGGATGTGTTGGTCAAAGGTTAAGCTGTCATCTAAGGTTATGCCAAGTAACTTAGTATGGGAAACTACCTCTAAGGCAGTCTTGTTGGAGGAGAAAATGCTGGAATCAGATTTATTAATGGTGGTACTTTTTGGGGGGTAAAGAGCAATAGTTTTGTTTAATTTGGGTTGAGGGCAAGGTGATTATTTGTCATCCAGGTTTCGGTAATAGAGAAAGCATTCTGGGTGATGGTCAGAAGTTCGGTTTCAGAGTTACCAGAGCAGATAATAGTAGAATCATCCGCGTATTGAATTACAGATGCATGAATGAAAGTGGAGTGAAAGTCATTAATAAAACTACTGAACGGGAGGGGGCCTAAGATGGATCATTGGGGAACTTCGGTAGAAATAATGAGAAAAGGAGAGAAAGAGTGCAACCATTTGGTGGATTGTTGTCTGTTTGTGAGGTAACTGGTGAACCAGTTAAGGATAGGTGTGGACAAGCCAAGGTGTGAGAGCTTAGAAAGGAGGAGAGGATGGGAGATGGTGTTGAAAGCTTTAGAGAGATCAAGAAAGAGTGCAGAGACAAGTTTACCATCATTGTGGCTGTGGTTAACAGTGTCTAGGAAGGATAGGAGAGCAGTTGTAGTACTATAGCCATGGCAGAATACATGCTGAGTTGTGGAAAGTAGTTGGTTTTGGGATAGGTAATCCATAAGTTGAATTTGAATACATTTTTCCATTATTTTAGAAATAGGAGCTAGAATGGCTACAGGGCGGAAATTTGAGATGTCTAAATTATTACTGCCTTTATGTAAGGGTATGATATAAGCTTTCTTCCAAATGGATGGTACATAGGCTTCTAGGATAGATCTATTTATGAGAATACTTATGAGGTAGCTGATGGATTTGGCAGACATTTGAAGGTATTCTGGGGGTAAACTGTCTGGGGCGGTGCTACCGGGTTTGAGTTTTAGCAGGAGTTTAGAAATAGTGGAAGTGGGAACGTGAGAGAAGGAGAAAGACTGGTGGGAAGGCTTTTCTGGGGTATGGTTTGTAGAAGTGGGGTTGCTGTTGTGAGTAGCTATAGAAAAGATGGAAGCAAGTTTGGATATAGTGTCTATGAAGTAGGAGTTGAAAAGGGTAGCTAGTTCAGCAGGGGTTTTGTCAGTGTTTGGGCAAGGAGCCAGGTTTGGAGCATACACAATGTGCCATTTCAATTTACAATTCCTGTTGTGGAATACCAGTCCAGTTGCTTATTTGTGCTTTCATAAATATAATACAGTCTGTTCCTTCCAACTTCTTGAGTACAGCAGAAAATCTCAGGTTTTACCTATGTGCTCTCTCCTCTAATTGTATTATTTTTTGAAACACCTCTTGTGCTATCTCATATTCAGCCAGCCTTTTTTTCATTTCGACCACTGAGTATTGCGGTTTTATCACCTTATCTGAATATCTGTTTAAAGCATCTTCCATTTTTTCAGCATTTTATTGTTTGAGTTTATATACTCCATCAGTGTTTCATTTATATTACTCAGGTCTGTGTGCGTTTGACTTATACATTCCTCTAGGTTACTGGATGTCATGTCTGGAATTTGCTCTGCTTTTTGCTGAACAGTTGCTTTACTTTTCCCAGCCAGTGTTTTTTATTCACCTTTTGTAGCTGATTTTCCTTCATGTCCTCTGTATTTCTTTTTTCCTGGCATGTAGGCAGTGCACTTACTAGCCAGTTACTGAAATTTACCCAGAAATCTGGGTCCACTGGCATTCTCTGCCAAGTTTCTGTTTTCACACTGGGAGAGCTAGAATTAAACCGTTACTCAATATGCAGCCATCTTGGAAGTCTGGCTTTGTCCAGATTTTTTGAGCAAAGAAATTGTGATTTTTGGGGGGTTTGTTCCTATTAAAATGTCTGGCTTTCTGGCAAATTGTTCTGGATTACAGCCACCAAATAATGTCAGATGTGTGAGGTTCAGAATTTGTCTCCTTCAAAAAATGCTTGTTAAAGTAACTTTCTAAGTATATATGAGACAGATCTACAATCTATTTCAGATTGCTGGGTCTTTGTCTCTGATTCTTGAGCTACGAGGTTAGGAGGGCATGGGGGTAGTGAGCTGAAATACACTTCTCAGTCATATATTCTGTCACAAGAGATGTCTAAATGTATGCAGTTGTACAAGGGACTGTAACTGATGGTCACGTCTATGTGTATTTGCATATCCTGCATATCAGAGTATTTATTGTGTAAAGGAAGGACTCAGTTGTAGTAAACAAGACCTTCATCTTATGAACCAGGCTCTTTGGGTATGATCCTTGATTTCCTTGTTTTGTTAATAGTTGTCAGTGTGCTTATTTGTCTGTGAATAAGCTGTGCAGCATGAAGACTACAAGTTTAGTGTTAAAATGTTAATTATGAATATATTTTTAAACTTTTTTTTGCAGGTACAAAGGTGTGAAATGTACTGTGTTGGGCTACAGCAGTTTAGTACTTAGTGCAGATGAGCTAAGGCTGTGAGTGTTAAATGAGCTGCTTCATGTAGTGTAGTTTTTGATTTCCTCAGCCTTTATTTGTCTACTGTGAAACTGACTAAGTCATTTCACCAGTCAGTGCTCCTGAGCTGCCCCTGAAAACAGACACTTGTGTCCAGTAGGCTTTCCCAAGCTGTTAGCAAATTCATTACACATTTGTCTTTTAAAAATGCATGCCCTATCATTTGTTTTTCTAATTTTTAAACCAGTTAAAGGAGTAAGCCAGAAGCCCTATCTGGTTAAGCGACTTACTCAAAGTCACACAGTACACAAATGGAAGTAGAAAGCATTAAACCTTGTACCATTGACTGCAGGTAGCAGTTCACTGAGAATTTTGAGCTTTAATCCTCGGCACTAATGACCAGGCTTTCATGAACGTCTTTATTTTGTAATAAATAATTGAGGGTTAAAAATTATTAAGATTTATAGTCAGTCAGTAATACCACTTATTAGATTTTCATATTTTTGTTGTTCAGATATTCAAAAAATACCAGGTTAATGCAAAACCTGCTGTTCTGTTAACTTTTATAGAGAATTACAATACTTTACCTCTGAGCTGTCTGAATTTGCAGAATATCACTCACTTTGACTTTGCCTCATACTTATGCCCCTTCTCTTGTTAACTTCTTTTTCCTAATAAAACACTGAGGATAACTATTAGTCAATTATACCAGTCATTACAGTTTCATAGATTTTATTGATCAGAGAATGCACATACAAGCAACATGTATTGTTCTGTTAACATTTTAAGTGATTCAGAGATGTCTGACACTTATGTTAATGAACTTCTTCCTATACTCAAAGGTTGAGTGTTTAAATCCTTTCACCACCACTTGCTGACTTGGAGAAAATCACTTAACCAGACAGTCCTCCTGGGTCGGCCCAGTTAAGTGACACTTTGCTAATTAGCTTTACCTGGTTAACATGTACAGAAAATAATATTTAAAATAAGCCCCTTTTTGTCCCCTATTATTTTTGTTCAGAATTTTTGGACAAAGAAATTAAGAGGTATTTTGGTCTGCTCCTTGTGAAATGTGTTGCTTCTGGCAAATTGTTGCACATTGTGGTCACTAAATAATAGCAGGCAGGTGAGGTTCAGAATTTTTAACATTTCAGAAAATGACTGTTAATACAAATCTTGTTATCCTATAAACATTCTGTATATATAAGAGAAACATTTAAAAGCTCTTCCTGGTTTTATTGTTTCTGATTCTTGTGCTAAGAAGTTGAGAGAGCAGATCAGAGTTGCACTGTATAGTTCTGACATCATTGAGCTGAGATACATTTATGGGCCATTATTTATCAATTTATGCATTTACTTGACCTCAAGTAAATGTCTGCGGTGTACAGTCATAAAAGTGGCTGGAATTACTAGCAATGTAGTGGGTAGAATGAAGTAATAATAGCTAAAAATGCTAAAATTGTTTATCACTGAGAACTTGAAACTTGAGATGCCAAGATGCTTTGCCAGAGATGGCTTGCATCTGTCATCCCTGGGCTTCCGGATACTGGCCAAGGATCTTGCCAATCCTATAGTGCTTTTTTTAGGTGGTATTCCAAAGACCAAATTACCACCATAACAGCTACAAATAAATGCAATCTGAGGGTCATGCTGCTCAACGCTAGAAGTCTAAATCTCAAAATGCACTCGCTCGAAGCACTCCTTAAAATGGAGAACATCGACATTTGTGCTGTAACAGAGACCTGGTTCAAGGCATCAGAAAGCACCCCTTGCACTACTAGGCTATAACTCATTCCAAACCATCCAGCCCTAGAACTTGGACCGGAGCTCCAAAGGCGGTGGTGTTTCCATATTCATAAAGGATGTGCATACCTCCAGACTGGTAGCCCAACATAAAGCATCAGAGATACTTCAGGTGCAGCTAACATTGGGTAAGACAGCAATTCATGTTATAGCCTGCTATAGGTCCCTAACCATGTCCCAAGACTCACACTCCATGTTCCTAAGCACCCTAGAGAATATTAGGGTCCAACCTAACACTTTCATACTGGGCAACTTCAACTACGCTTCCATTAACTGGGAAAGCTACTCATGTACCAATGCACTTGCCCAATGTTTCCTGGAATTCATTAATTCCAATACCCTGGACCAGCTCATTCTTACCCCACTAGAGGTAGCAACATCCTTGACCTGATCATAACTAACATGGCCGACCATTGCTCTACACCAATATTTATCTCCTCCCTGGATAGATCTGACCACAAACTAATCACTGTGGAAATCCACATCCCCCCCACCCCCCCCCCCAACTTCCACAAAGGTAACCACCATGAAAAACTTCTCCAAAGCTAACTTTGGACTCCTAAACTTCACGGCACCCATGCAAATGGGGAATAGTTGCATGACCACAGAATAATACACCAGTGCACTGTACAAACAGTTACACAAATGCATGGATCTCGCCATACCCAATAGAACCAAGAAGCTCTCCTCCAAAAAAAGGAAGCCAATCTTGTGGCCCCCTGCCATAAAGAAACTCTACAACAGAAGGAAGAAACTGATGCAGAATGAGGTGAAGTCCCAAGACTGGAAAAACTCCCTTATCAACCTCAACAAAAAGTTGAGATCCCTCATCAAATCCTCTAAAGCTAGCTATGAAAACAGAATTGCAGCAGATAGTAAAGACAACCACAAGGCCTTCTATAGTTATGTAAAGAATCTCCACGGCAATATCCAGATTTGCTCTCAGCTACTGCACAATGGTACCTCCTATACCGAGCCAACAGATATTGCCAATCTACTGGCCAACAGATTCAGTGCCAACTTTACCCCTCTCCCACCCAAAGGACCAATCACAATACCACTAGATTGCCAGGCACCCAGTATTACTACTGCACAGGTTAAAACAGCACTGTCCAAGGCCAAGATTACAGCTGCTATGGAACCTGACAATATTCCTGGCTGTGTTCTACATGAACTACAGAGTGAACTGGAACCTCACCTGTGTGCCCTGTTCAATCACAACCGCACCTCATGCTTTGTCCCTACCAAATGATGCACTGTTACAGTCATCCCTCTCTACAAAAGAGGAGTGACTACAGACCCTGGGAACTATCTCCCCATTAGCCTGATGAGCCTGATATGCAAAGCTATGGAACGCATCATCATGTACCTAATAAACAAGGATATAGGGAATCTCCAAACTATGGATCCCACACAGTTTGGTTTTGTGAAGGGTAGATCATGCCTGCGCAACCTGGTCAACTTCTTTGAGTCAGTCACCAGAGCTGTGCATGAAGGCAAGGTGGTTCATACAGCCTACCTTGATCTGGCCAAAGCGTTTGATACCATTTCCCACTCAGAAATCATAAAAAAACTTACTAAGCTAGGTATCAACCCCTATATCACTAGGTGGGTTGCAAACTGACTCACAGATAGAACCCACAGTTTGAAAGTAGCTGACTCCATGTCAGACTGCTGACCAGTCATGAGTGGAGTCCCACAAGGTTCAGTCCTAGGTCCTCTCCTGTTTGGTATCTACTTCTCTGAAATCCAGGCCAACATGAAGGGACTCTAACTGACAAAGTTCACAGATGATTGCAAGTTGGGAGGTATTAACAACTCCCCAAGCGATGTTGACATCCTACAGAAAGGCCTCACTGAGACCAACAAATGGTGTCAGAACCATGGCCTTAAGCTCAATGCCAAAAAATGTGTCGTCATCCCCTTTAGGAAAAACCTGGTTCCCATGAATTACCACATCAATAGTAGTTCACTGAACACAGAAGGTGTTATAAGAGATCTGGGAACACACGTTAAAAGCAACCTCTCTTTTGGCCACCACATTGCCACTGTGGTCAAAAAGCCCTTCTGTGTGGCACATCTCATTACGAAGGGTTTTGCTTCTTTGAAGAAAGAGGTCATTGTCTCCCTCTACTCTTCCCTCATTAAGGTAATCATCGAGTACAATGCACCATTTGGCATGTACCTCACTAGACACCTGCAACAACTGGAGAGGCTGCAATAGTGCCTCACAAAGAGGATCCTAGGCCTTAAACACTTGTCCTATATGGACAGACTAAAATAACTCCAAGTATTCTGTCTCATATCACCTACTTAAAGGCGATCTCTGCTTGACTTACAAAGCCATGTCTGACCCAGCTCTGTTAGAAATGCTGCATCTAAAGAAATCCCAATCTCTCCACACCACACGCTCCAGAGACCTCAACCTCATTACCACAATCAACAGAACATGCTGGAGGGACAGGTTCATAACCCAGAGACTGCCCATGCTATAGAATAGACTTCCCTACATGTTAAGCGGTGCACCTCACTGGCCCTCTTCAAGAGAAATCTTGATGTGTGGATGGGAAATAGAAAATTCATCCCAGGGATCACTCCAGTGGCTCTACTCAACAGAGGCACTGGGAACTAAGGTCGGATGGCACAATGCCAGGGTAATCCTATGGGCTTGGCTTGTAAAGGTTCCAGGGCCATTAGCCTAGTAGACACCTATGAACCTAAGAGAAAATATGAGAATAGTTTATTTTTTGTATGTGGGGATGTGGACCTGGACAGTTAACTTACTCTCAAGTCTCTAATACATGAAGAGCTGTATGGGTGATAAAACACGGTATGTCATAAATTCTGTATAACTGACTTGTCATATAAATAGTGTACATGGAAATTTTTACCTTTTACCTGATTTTGCTTCAAATGTTTGCCCTGTTCCTCATAACATTTTTGATTTTCTGGTAAGTCACTCACAATTACATTTAATCAGTAATGCCAGTCATCAGAACTTTATACGTTTTATTGTTAAAAATGCATATTAATGCAAAACGAGATGTTCTACTAAATTTTTAAGTGAATAAGAGTCATATTTAAAATTTTGCTCCTGATTTTATTCCCTGCATAATATTTGATTTTGTCCAGTATTATTGGCCAAATAAGTTGTGAGACATGGTGCTACCCCCAAACATTCAGATCTAAATTCTTTCTATTGGTGTTATTTCAGCAAACCAGAAATAGAGTACTAGATGGTTCATATTGCTGCATTTGCTTGGTACAGTTTTTGTCTTTACCAGTGCTGCTTTCCTTGGAAGGCCTGGAAGAATAAAATGTGTTTGTTTGCAGTCTAAGTTGCACCCTCAACTTGGGTGCAGAAGGCTGTGGGTTCTATTCAAAGCCAGGTGTTTGTATTAATTTCCTAATACTGACACTGCATTGCAGAATAAAGCAGGTGCTGCACTTCTGGGCCTGGCATCCCTTGGCTGAGACATTAAATTGAGGCCCACATCTCCCAAATTAATGATAGCTCATGTGAATGTAAAAGATTCCACAACACTTATAACAAAAGAGTAGAGGAAGTTTCCTGGTCTCTTGGGCATATTTCTCCTAGGCAGTATGAAACCCATCTTTGGTATCTCCTTAAATGAGACTGTTAGCCTTGTGGGTCTAAACTGGTCAATAAAAGGTATAAATAAATTATGGTTGCCACCACATCTCAGTTATTTCATTTTATCTAATCTATCTATCTATCTGTCTGTCTATCTATCTATCTATCTATCTATCTATCTATCTATCTATCTATCTATTTATATATCTATCTATCTATCTATCTATCTATCTCTGTACTCTGGCCATTTTAAGGCATTACAATTAAGTAGGTTAAGTTTTTATAACTTAATGGGCCTGGTTATGTAAGGTGATTTTACAGGCTTTTCCTGGAATCCACCTCAAACCCACTTCATACAAGTCATACTAGACGCAAGGAAAGTTCCTTTTCAAATGTCCACGTAAACAAAATGGCACTTGTGTGAGTCACAGGCATCTTGCACAGCTTCTGGAACCTTTTTTCATTTTCACTTTTTGCTTGAATTACTCTGTTCTCAGAGCAAATCTTTCCTCTATAATAGTAGTTGTAATTACTCAACAAAATAAGATAGCTGAACTGCATGTTTTAAGGCATCCAGTTTTTAGTCTAAGTGCTGAATGATCCCCTCGAACATTCTTCCTGAAGTGTCAGACTGTCATTGTAATCCAGGAACTGTTAACTGACCATTCTTGCTTCTGCTTTAAAGAACTTTTAAAAGACATTTAAACTACTATGCTACTCATCAGTGTCTGCAGTGGAAGTATATGTGTTTTATGTTGAATGTTGGCAAAATGTGGTGTGTTTGTTTAAAATAGTTTCCTTACAATGCAGTGCAGAACAAAATAAGTCCAAATGTTCTGTTCCTGAATTTGGGTAAATGATATTTTTTCTCTTTCTATTGAGGCACAAATGTCTTTGTGCATGATAATTTCCCCATGTCTGTTATATATAGCTACAGTCATGGGTTGTTACACTGCAGCAGATCAACATTTCATCCAAACCAAAATCCTTTAACATGATAAATTAGTAGTTTTTTTTTGTGCTGTGACATTGCCATAATTTGTAAGGTTATGGCATTCCCTGTTTTTTTCATGAGGAAATGGTCTTTAATTTTTAAGAATGGATTATGGGTGAGTTGTTACCATGTATCATGTATTCTGCTGTTTTTTTTTTACATGATGTACATCCCCCTAGTTAGATACTGTTCCCCAGTATGAAAAGGAAACTGGAGCCACAACTGCTGTTTGGGCATACATGTGCATCAAGAGAGTTGCAGAGGGAGGGATAGATCCTAGTCTAGATTAAAATGATTAACTTAAGCAGTAGGGTACAAAGTAAACATTGAATGTATCTGTACACTGCAATTAACACTGCACCCACAGTCCCCTATAACGGTATCTTCTAACAAAGGACTTCTGAGGCAAATATGACATGCACAGCCTTCACACAAAAATGGTACCTGCCATGTTTCTAAACCAGCTATACTGATATGAAATATGCTTGCTTCTAGTGTACTTCTAACTATCTAAACATACTCATTTTTTGAGCACGTTAAACCTGTGAGTGGGTTGATATGCAGAAACACTTATACCACAAGTGGTACCACATGGTGTACCTGAGACACTGTAGAAGGCATAGAATGCAAACAGCATGGAAGACATATGTAGATCAGATGAATGCTCCCGATGTTTTAGAACAACCCACATTGTCAAGTGGTCAGGGATCATATACTGACTGTATGAAGAAAAAAACATTAGTCAATGATGTGGTAGATAGTTCTTGCACTCTGATTAAAGAATTACTATGCTTTCATTGTATTACACTTGTAGATGTTGTCTTAAAGTGACAGTGCCTCAGTTTTTTTCATCTACTTGCACCTATCTAATTGTCTATAAGTCTGAACAAACCATAAAGTATATGTAGTACATTAGTAACATGAGCTCAACACTAGAATATAGAATGACATGTGAAGTATTGCATACAATAATGCATAGCTGTGTGGTAAGCCAGCAATATCACACACATACATAACATTTGTGTTCCATGCCATTCAGCCTGGGAGTGTTTCACTTCCAGGAATCATATACAGTATGTTGTGGGACTGTGTAGGTGGTTTGGTGCAAAGGTTTAAGGCAATGTGCTGCTCAGGTTAGACCATCCAGAAGTCATGGTTTTGTTTCCTACAACCTCTGTTTGCCTACTGTGTGACTCTGAGTAAGTCTCTTAACCAGCTACTGTTTCTGTTTTTTCCCTGAAAATAGGGGACCATGTATCCAGTGGCCTTACCTGGTTAACAAACACACACACACACACACACACACATATATATATATATATATATATATATATATATATATATATATATATATATATATATATATATATATATATATATATATAGACTTGATGTGCGTTTCCCTCCACCTGTAACTTGCTTGTGATAAAAGACATTACTGTAACTTAAAGTGCTGACTGTCAAAATACTAATAGTAGCGTAGAAAGTAGGTTTGTAGTGTTTCTAAATGTGGTATGTCTCTACATTTTTATGGGAAGTATCTAAACTAATATGGCGCATGTTTTGTGCACTCCAGGCAGTAGTGGCAGTGTGTACAGTACTGTAAGGTAAATAAAAGGTATATGCCCTTTTCCACATTGTAGTGCAATCCTGGAGTTAGTATATATAGCTAGGGGGTTTGGGGGGCACAGGCCCTAACCTAGTTTGGTTTTATATCATCTGGCTTCTGTTAAGAGGGTAAATAAGTAGTTTTTAAGTTTTGGAAAGAGTTAGTTTTTCATGTTGTAAGTACCCATGTCTATAGCTTAAAATTCAGGGTTTTGAAATTCAGCATTGTAAGCTTTCAGTATAATAAGATTCAGTGAAATGAGTTTTCAAAATTTTGAAAATTAGGTTTTGTGGTCTTAGTCAAATGCTGTTTGTCCACCTCCATCAGGACTCAGACACCATGCAGAATGCCTGTACATCTGCATTTGCAGCACAGTGGGTTATGGCCAGTTAAGGCCCCATCTCCCAGTGGCATGTCACAAATGCTGTGCAATGTGATTGTGCAGGTACAGTCTTGTGAGCTGTATCTTTAATGCTGCACTTGCAACATGGCACAGATGCCGTGTAGAATGCTTGTGAGGCAGCATGCAGTGGACCTTTGTAGCTACTGTGTGTGTGCAGGCTCTGCACTGAGCTCATTGGGCTCTCCCTCTGCCATGCAGAGCAAATTACACATCAGTTATCCACGCAGTCCTACACAAGTTCTGTTTTATGTTTCCAGTCTGTCAAATATTAAATTAGACTAGCATCACTACAGCTCAGTACTGCTGATAATTTTGAAAACATCAAAGATGTGCATTCTTTTACTTTTAGTTTGCTACACTTTTCACTCTGTATTACTTAATGATGAGGTATTTACCCCATCTGGAGTAAACTAATGTTCTTTTTCTGAAAAATAAAATCAATCTCTCTGCCATTATGCACAATGCTGTAGGTCTTCCTGTCCGCTTTCTCTCAGAGGAAAGTGATTCTGTCAGCTTTTTACAGATCACATCCATATGTTATAGCAAGAAGCATACCATTTGTCTACATAAGGAAATCTCTGAAGAGCAACTTGTAAGTTCCTAGTCACTGCTTATCCTCAGTCCTCTTGTAAGAAACTAGAGAAATGTTATACACAAACAATTATCTGAAAACTTGAAACAAAATGTAATCATATCTGAAACACAACCCAAGCAGAAGTGAACATAATGGAGCAGTACTTTTTTGAAACCCGAGCACAACATTTGATTAAATGTACTTCCTTTTATATATTTATCTATCTATCTATATCTATATATGGATCTACTTTCATTAAGCGAAAGTACGATCCACCAAATTTTACTTACTCGAGCTGAAACCACCGAAACATCTCTTCAACAAACGAACGGACTGCTTAATTCCTTTCACAGTGAAAGGAACCAGTTGACCACTATGGTAAACTATGCCCTGTCTTCTGTGTAGTGCGATCTAAGAGTTGATATATTTAAGTAGGGGGGTTGCCCCATTTTGGTGGGCTTACTTTTCCTCCATTTGTTTGTTTTCCATGGTGGTCAAGTGTTTCCTTTCCCTGTGAAAGCAATTTGGCAGTCCATTCGTTTGTTTGCGGTTTCATTCGATGTTACAGATGTTTTTTTTTGTGCATTTTGGGTTTTTGATAGTAAACCATAATATATATATATATATATATATATATATATATATATATATATATATATATATATATGTATATGTATCTGGATCTACTTTCATTAAACAGAAGTACAATCCACCTAATTTTACTTACCCAAGTTGAATCCACCAAAACACAATTCTGAATACTAATTAGGCATAAATGCGAAATCTTTTGAACAAATTCAGCAGATTTGACATTTATGATGAATATCAAACATGACATCAATGTAGGTGCAAACGTAAGTTAAACTCCTACACTGGCATTCACGTTTTAGCAGGGGGGCCACCCCCTGCAAACTATATATTCCAACTCCGAGATCGCACTACAGTGGGGAAGGGATACATTTCCCAATTCACACTGTAGCACGATCTCTACGCATAACATCGAGTACAGATCAGTGAATGCACAGTTGCATTCGTTGATATGTACTCTCTCTCTCCCACCATTTGGTAACACAGACATTGGCCAAATGCCATTGGTCATGTCCATGTTTGCCAAATCCACCATCAACATTTTAATAGTAAACCATATTTTATTAAGTAGATAAATGACACTGTCCATAACAGAACACTATTCATACACAACTGGGAAATGCACAAAACAAAAAATGCAATTACATTTAATAGTGGAGAGGCAATGGAACAAAAGTGTGAGAAAGCAGTGACTTGAGTTGTAACAGAGGTTAGCCTGGCAGTAAGGTAAATATAACTTAAAACATAGCTCATTGCTTATTTAATAACAGCATGACCAGCCAACAGGATGGCAATATCTTGTTACAGTATACAGGTTTCCATATGACTCAGGATTCAGACAGACATGCCATTATGGCAGGATTTCTTTGTAAAGTATTACATTAGAGCAAAGCTAAAGACACAAAACAAAACAAGTGCTTAGATATTGTACAAAAAAGAATTCTATAACTTGGGCTCATTAAAACTGTAAGACCCTGTTGCTACAGAGAAGCTCATGATGAGGGATGGTGAAATAGACCTGTGAAGAGACAAATGAACAGAAAGCTCTAAAAAAAGGGTGCAGATGGCAAGTGAGCATTTGTTTGCATTTGCTGACCAGGCTACAGCATTAATTCTACTGAACCATCTTTAGGCTAAGGCCATGAATACATGAAATGCCCAGTTCATGTCACATAATATGAATAAGATGGAATTTGTAATTACTAGGGACTTCTCAGATATAGGCACGTATCCAGAGCTAGAGAGGGAGGGACAACAGTGCTTGCTTAAAGTCAATGTAGGCATAATCTACACATTGCATTTAACAATGCTGCAACCTGTGTGTGCTGGTAAGAACACAGAGAGAGCATGCTCCCTCCAAGGACCAAGGATGAGATTACCTAGAGTCATTCTTGTCTCACCATTCAGGAAGTCTCTATTTCCATATCATGTATGCTGTAGTGAAACTAGTTTGCTTTGGACTTTATTAGTACTTCTATTTCTGCAGACCTAAAATTACACCAACAAATGAGCAAGCCTTGCTAGAGGAATAGATCCCTAACACAACATAGCATACATAATAAATTACCAGTACAAGTTAAGCAAAGTGTTACTTTACCTACATTTAAGGCAAGTCTTCATGACCGAATAGGTAAACATAAATGTACACTAGGATTATCATGTATGGTTCTGCTTTATTTGGAAGGTGGACACTACTAACTACTTGTAAAGTGGTGAGAATAACTTTTAAGTGTGTCTCCTTAAAGTTGTACATGACTAGGCCTCTTATGGTCCATGTGACTGCTTATCTAATATTGTTCCTAAGAAAATAAAGACTTTGCTAAGTTCAGCGAAAACCAATCTTATGAGGTTCTTCCTATCCACTTCAATAGATGGAACTGGTAAAATACAAGACAATTGTCCTGTGATACCTTTGGAAAGCATGCCACTCATCACAATGGAATCTATACAAATATCATTAGAATCTGAGCTCAACTATAGTTTTAAGTAGGTTACAGAGGAAGAGAGGAGGAGGAGCTAAGTGGTGCAGTAAAATAGGAACAGCACTGGGACAGATTGCTATGTGCACAGGGAATATAGTGGCAACGTTCCAGAGGTCAGCTAACTGCTATCAGTGAGGGATGGACTTAAGATGAAGCTGAGAGAACGTATGATAAAGTGTTATATATTTTCAGGAATCTAGAAAATAGTCACTCAGCACAGGATTTTCTAACGCTAAAAACACCAAAATCTAAATTTATTATAAATTCTTTTGAATTTCACTACGTCTTCCTTATTCGCCTACCAGTGGATGATTTTGGTGTTTTTGGTTATTACAGTCATCTTTTTGGGCTTTTTGTGTTCATTTTCTAACACTGGGAATTTTGCTGAATACACTGTTAAAGTCAGAGAAAGACAGGGAATAGAAATTTAATTTGGTCTGAAACCCAAAAGGATGAGAGTGTTAGAAGGAGGGAGTAATATGGGTCAGTTAACCCTTATTTTCCACTTAAATAGTTGATGGCCTGATTACCTGAACAACTGACTTATATAATTCAGACAGAGAAGCTCTGACTTTTCATCATGTGGGTGACTGCATGAGTATCCTAAGGCTCAGTGATTAGGCATTTACATTTCTGTTTCTAAATAGCATGTGAACACTAATGCAAAACATCCCTGGTTCAGTAAACAGATGATGCCTTTTTTTAATGTGACAAAATAAAAACTACTTCACAAGACAGCTTGAGGTCAGAAATCTGACTGAATACAGCAACGAACAAAACTAAATGGGAAGACAACTCATTCTGTTTTACACCATGCACCTTTTGTCAGTGCAGGATTTCTACTCAGCATCAGAAGTATCTGTTGAGATGTACTTTAAGAGATATGTATGCCCTGTTATATACTTAAGCCTCCACCTTTGGTCTATGATTTTCAGCAAACACATAAGTCAAGCAATTAAAAATGCACCTAGCAGGGTTTTATTTGTGTATGTATGTTTGTTTTTAACCAGGGTACTGGCCTGATTCACAAAGGACCCATTTCAATCACAGAGCAGAAGTTATAGTAGAGGGAGACAACAGCACAGTAATACACAACAATAAAGTAGTAATAGTACGGCAGTGGCTAAAGCTTACTGTTTGGAGTACAAGTGTCATCCTGTTTAACCAATCTAGAGGCATGCTTGTTATTGATGTATATTGAAACGCTTCTACCGTTAGCCCCTGTCTGTGCAGTTACTAATCTAAAAGTGTGAAAGGCAGTGAAAACTTGCACTGCCGGTGTACTCTCTGCAGCTTTAAACCATGGCTCTGTAACTGCACATATGTCTGTATTCTCCAGGGTAAGGAGGGGTCAAAGGGAGTTTTGTTTTTTGTTTAGGCTCCTGGCATTGAGCAGTAACACCTTGAGGCTCAATTGAATTAATTTTGCTATGTCAGTAGGTATATCAATTTGGCCTTGCCTAAAAAGGCACTATGGGGTGTATAAAGTTTTTGGCAGTACTGGAAAGCAGAGAGAGGACAGGTGCAGACCATGCCTGTCAAAGCAATGCAGTCTGTTCACCATGTCCTTCCATGCTGACAAATATTGAATCCCCTTAGAATGATGCCAGAAACTCAGCCAACTGTTAAAATCAGTCATCTTTTAATATTGTGGCAGCATCCTTGGTGACGGTAATAGGCTGCTCAATGCTAGGTTCATATGTAATCCAGGGAGGTGCTTCTCAGGTAATGTACACATATATGGACTATGACAGAATCATGCTGGTACCTGTGGTATAATGACTTGTATGCAATGCATAATTTGGTGGATCCTGGCTCCAGATAGGCAACTAACCTTTTGCTTCACCTTGTTTAGCCTGGTTAGAGAGGCACAGTATGTCTTACAATGGAGTATCCAATGACTAGAGTCCTGGGAACTGTGTTTGCTTGCACTAATGGTTTTGTTTTTTTGGGTCTCCATTGAGTGGGGCTGCATATGTAGTGTAAGGTGATGTTTTTCTGTGTGCTTTTGGATTTCCTGAAGAATAACTTTGCCAATGGGCAGCCTAGAAGGCCTTTGTTGTTTAGGAAGATTGAATTTAAGTACCTCAGCATACATTGGTCTATGTGTGTGTTGTGTGTGGTGGGCATTGTGTGCGTGTATGCGGGTGTTTAGCCTCCCATGATATTGTATAAGTACACCTCTTGCATCCTGTATCTGTTACTTTAAGGATTAAGTGGTTGTCAGTATATATGAGCCAATTGTTACATTGTCTTAAGATTCCCATAGCCACAAGGCTGGCTATGGAGAATTTAGGAAATTGCATATCTATGCTGTCTGGTGCTTTAATTTGTGAGCTACAAGGGGGTGGTGCACTGGGAGTTTACAGAAGGATATTAAGGGTGCTTTAATGGGCAGTCTAATACGGGTGCTTTATAGACAGCTCTATAAGGAAAATGTGCTTTCTATGTGTTTGCTTTTGTACAGGGTGTAATGATGTGAGGTAGTGCCAGGTGTGCCAGAGGGAGTATGGCAGTGCATGTGTGACATATGCCAGCATAGCTAGCTGGAGTTTTGTAAAGAATTATATATCATTTGAATGTCAAACTGATTTGTACAGATTCTTGGTTAAAATGTATTTGTAAAGTTGCTTGTGTTAAAAATGTATCAACTGTGGGTCCTGCTGGACAGAAAAGAAATATACATGTATGTCAGACTGTAGTGTTGTAACTGATGAAATGTAGATAGCAAGTTACTAGGCTATTGGCCCTGAGGCCCTTACAAACCTAGTATATTAACAGAGGATACTGGAAGGGAAGGGGTTAAGCTCAGCCCAGCTAACATTAAAAAAATAGCCTGAAATTAAATGACTTGGTTTAGGCCATAAAGATTTTATCTCACAGGTCTGAATGCAGCCAGAGAAGCAATGTTTGTGAAAAGCCTGGACTGGGGTCCTGCTCTATTGTCCTTAGTGGTGAACTAATTGCTACCCTGGGGTGCCAGAGAATAGCTTCTTAGTTTCTGCAGGAAGGGTGGAAGTTTTGAAATTGTTTTACAGTTTCCAGATGCTGTAATAAACCTTAGCTAAAGTTCTATTTGTGTATTGTGACATATCAGTGCCAGATCCTGGCTCAGTTTCTAGTGAGGGGGTAGTGTGGGAACCACAGAGTCAGGTGACCAGATGTGATGTCATTTGGTAGCCAGCACTGAAATTGTATTTGAATACTAGTGAGAGATGTGAGGTGTGCACTCTGTTTTGGGATGTGACAAGACACTCATCCACTTCATCTTGCATGCTTTAATAAGTAACTAGAGAACAGTAATTCTTCATAGGTTCATAGGTGTGTACTAGGCTAATGGCCCTGGAGCCTTTACAAGCCTAGCCCATAGGATTACCCCGGCATTGTTCCACCCAACCTTATTTCCTAGTGCCTCTGTCAAGTAGAGCCACTGGAGTGAACCCGGGGTGAATTTTCTATTTCCCATCCACTCATCAAGATTTCTCTTGAAGAGGGCCAGTGAGGTGCTCTGCTTGACATGTATGGGAAGTCTATTCCATAGCATGGGCAGTCTCTGAGTTATGAACCTGTCCCTCCAGCATGTTCTGTTAATTGTGGTAATGAGGTTGAGGTCTCTAGAGCGTGTGGTGTGGAGGGATTGGGATTTCTTTAGATGTAGCATTTCTAACAGAGCTGGGTCAGACATGGCTTTGTAAGTCAAGCAAAGATCGCTTCTAAGTAGGCAATATGAGACAGAGAATAGTTGGAGTTTTTTGAGTCTGTCCATATAGGACAAGTGTTTAAGGTCTAGGATCCTCTTTGTGAGGTACTTTTGTGGTCTCTCCAGTTGTTGCAGGCGTCTAGTGAGGTACATGCCAAATGGGGCATTGTACTCGATGATTGGCCTAATGAAGGAAGAGTAGAGGGAGACAATGACCTCTTTCTTCCTGGATGCAAAACACTTAGTAATGAGATGTGCCACACAGTAGGACTTTCTGACCACAGTGGCAACATAGTGGCCAAAAGAGAGGTTGCTGTCAACCTGTGTTCCCAGATTTCTTATAACGCCTTATGTGTTCAGTGGACTACCATCAATGTGGTAATACAAGAGAACCAGGTTTTTCCCAAAGGGGATGAAGACACATTTTTTGGCATTGAGCTTAAGGCCATGGTTCTGACACCAGTCATTGGTTTCATTGAGGCCTTTCTGTAGGATGTCAACATCACTTGGGGAGTTAATAATAGCTCCCAACTTGCAATCATCTGCCAACTTTGTCAGCCAGAGTCCCTTCATGTTGGCCTGGACTTTAGAGAAGTACATACCAAGCAGGAGAGGACCCAGGACCAAACCCTGTGGGACTCCACTCGTGACTGGTCGGCAGTCTGACTTGGAGTCAGCTACTTTCACACTGTGGGTTCTATTCAGTCATTTAGAAAAATATAGTGAGATTAGCTAAATGTAGTTTTTTTTTGTAACTGTCTGACCATTTCCATCTGTGTTGTTTTTTTTTTTTTTATATTTCCTGTGTATGTAACTCTGGTGTTTATTCTAAAGAGATATCTAGTATTTTCATGTTTTTTTATTTATTATTAAATATATCTAAACATTTCATTGCGGTTGGTCTTTTAGAAAATATTTAACCTTTGAGTGTACTAGCATTTATTTAGTGGCATTGTGGCTCCACATTACTGGAAGTCTTGCTGCTTAGTTAAACACTACCATTCATCTAAGTATTAATTTTACTAAGTGTAATTGGGTACCTTGGTAAGAGCCTTAAAGTAGCTGGCTTCAGGTGTTCTGGTGGCAGTAAATCTACCTTATAGTCATGATAGAAGTGATAAAGCGGGTAAGCTGTGCCAGGTTTTCACAGGTGTGTGTGTGTGTGTGTGTGTGTGTGTGTGTGTGTGTGTGTGTGTGTGTCTGTGAAAATCAAATCTCAAAGAGAGTGTGTGTGACAGCTACTTGGAACAGGGACACCGAGAGCACTGATTTCATAGAGGGTGTGGTGGAAGTTTAGCTTGGAACATCCATTTAAGGACTCTAGAGTGATCAATGGGGGGTCTTATTTGGGGCCAGGAGAGAAAGCCCATCCCCAGGCCTGGAGTGTACATTCCCTGTGTGCTGTTAAGGGAAATTGTACTTGGTGCAGAGAGCTGCATTTGAAAATAATGTGTGGGTCTGTTTTTCTCACAGTGAACATTCCCCACGAGTGTCAGTGGTGAGGACTGAGGCTCCTTGATCCCTGGCCCAGAATAGGGACATCACACAGGGCACGGGTAACCACTGCTGCACAGTGAGCAACACACCAAATTTATATTGGCATTGAAGAAACAGAAAACTGACTACTGAACCTTCTGGCCAATAAAATGACTACACTATGAGTCCTTTTGCATATCTCCCATCTCAGACAGACCAGGCAAACACTTTCTGCCACAAGATGAATAATCCCAGTCCTCCTAATGTAAAAGCACAGCGAAAAGAATCGTACACGTGTAATGCTACTACAAACAACTTAAGCAATTAGCTGGCAATCTCTTACAAAAGGCAATTTCAACACAAATACTCTAACATCACTGACAGTGAATAAAAGCAGTATTTTTTGTAAAACAATAGCAGTGAAATGCACAAATAAAGCAAACAAACAGCAGCAATTGCTTAAAATAAGTTAAGGAAGTGCAGTTTAACAATCCAAAGTACTTAGTTTTGTCTGGATGGCACTGGATGCAAGTTAAACTCTTTAAGAACACAGGTTGAGCTCTGTGGAAATGAGCACAATGTTCTGGAAAGATGCTGGATTTATACTAGTACTGAAGAAATAGAAAACTGGCCATTGGCAGACATCTGGCCAATGAAACAAATAGACTATGTGACAGGAGGATTTTAAAAAATTCTGCCTTCTGAAACATCTTAAATATTTTGTTTCCCTGTACCCTCTTTAAAAAGCATTAAAATATCCTTTTAACAATAACTTTTGAATATAAATATGTGTTACATGCCTTAACTTTATGACTTCCTGTATAATGTTTTGCCAAATTCTCTCTCCCTCTTTTTGTTTTTTAATTTTGTCCCCCCCCCCCCCAACCATCAAGGCTCTGTCTGGATGCTCAAACTACTACATTCATTTTCCTCAAGGCAAGAGTTAAATATCGGGAGTGGTGCTATCGCCCATGGATATTAGGGTTGGTTTTCTACATGATTTTAGGTTCCTTTGCAGATGCCTGCCTGCAAGTGCATGTCAAAAGAGACCCCACTGTCATTGCAAGCAGAGATGGTAGGATGGAGTCTGCACCCCAAGCACTGCTTCTTTTCTTATTTCCTCACCAGCCTCTTCAACATACAGTTTTATTCCTCTATGCCATCTCTCTCTCTCTCTCTATATATATATATATATATATATACATCTATATCTATATCTATCTATATATATATAGAGAGAGAGCGATAGCTAAAGAATAACTAAAGATATATATATATATATATATATATATATATATATATATACACACACACACACACACACACACACACACACACACACACACACACACACACACTCACTCAGATATACACATACAGCTTGTTGGCTCCCTAGTCAGTGCTCCCCATTTGATACCCCCCTTATTTGAATTTGAGGACCAAAAAAGTCCTCTCAAAGTTGAGGATAAAGGGGAAAAAATTCATCTCTGGGATGAGGTGTAAAGGACAAAAAAAAAATCAGCCACAATAACTGTTTTAACTTTTATTAAATATAAATACTACTTTTAACAGTATTATTTCTGTGTATATATACAACTAAAATATATGGAATATATATTGGTTAAATGCTCATGTTTATTTGCAAATTCATCTTGTATTGTTGTTAAGATTATTTATATTTTGATGCAAATTAAACTTGCATTTTTTGTTATGTTTTTGTTTTCTTTGCTTTCTTGGCCCGGATCGTGAATGAAAAGGATCAACAGACAGTTCACAGTAATAAATAAATAAATAGCTTTTCCCTGTATCAAACACCTTTGCTAAACTATTTGTCTGTATATAACACGTTGCCAAACTGTAGCAAAGAACTTTGCTGAACTGTAGCAGAGAGCTATACTAGCTACGTGTTCCTAACAAGTGCACACCGATTGCCTGTCATTTAAGCAGCGACAATTACTTAGATGATTGCTGACATCACCTGCAGGGAAGGGTTAACACCACTTTTATGCTACTGGTTATGCTACCTAACACTTTGCTCTTGTGCACCTGGAACAGCTGCCCCCTTCACCCCATCCTTGCTATATATTTCCATATATGTGTATACACACACACACACACACACAGACACACACACACACACACACACACACACACACACACACACACACACACACACACACACACACACACACACACACACACACACACACACACACACACACACACACATCCACCCATCCACAGCCCCTTTTTCCCATTTCTTCACATGAGGTTAGGGTTTTACATCTATAAAGACAATCATCTAGAGCAATCCTCTTTCAGGGTGTGGGTGTCACTCAGAGAGTTAATGACTGCACCGTGTTTGCAGTAATTAGCAAACTTTGTTAACTAGAGACCCTTGAAGTAAGCTTGAACATATAACAAAGGGGCTTCTGCCTAAAATGAAACTCTGTGGTTTGCCACTGATGACAAGCCTTTTAGAAGATAGTGTACTCCCAGCCTTGCCTGTGTGGGTTCTGTCTGTGAGCAGTTTGCTATCCAGTGGAATACATAGGAGTTTATATTTATAATGATTATTTTCTTAGTAATATCTTTATGTGGATAGTATCACAATGTGGAAACACTATTCACTAGAGAAAACATCATAAGCTGTAATGGCACTTAAACATAATGGGTATCAGGGAAACCACTAACCAACATGAATAACTTCTCATGTTGTAAATGCACTTAAACATAACAGAAATGGGGGGGGGGGCTCTAAGCATCAGAGAGAGAATTTATTGAGCCGTAATGGGACTTAAACATAATGGGTATAAGGGAGAAACACTAGACACCATAGAGAATCTATATAGTGTACTTTACAGACAATTAATTAAAAAATAAAGACTGTTGCAGAGGACATCTAGACACTACAGATACTATAAGCAGAGTGCCTTAAAGGTACTAAAATGTATTCCAAGCCTATACCCTCCCACCAAGGATATTAGTCTTCTATGTCACCACTGAACATCAGGGATATAATGAGCCCCCCCAAAAAAGGTCAGTAATAAGTGTGCAGGGGATTTAAATCTTGCAGCCTTGCCATAGTGCACCTTGGCGATAACCCATTGCACTAACTTCTAGGTTAGTGCAGTGTTTTTTTAACAGATCTTGATGATCTTAGGCATTATTAATTCCAGCAACAGTTCATGATGTACAAGGGAGAGGGACGGTGAACATTAGACATACCTCTCAACCACATAGCACAAGAATTTTAATTATTCTTCCTACTAACTTAGAAAGTCACTAATATAAGAACTTTTACACTACCATGGGCTGGATTTACGAAGGCTTGCATGGAGTCTAAGAGTAGTGTAAGACAGCAGACAGCCAATATGTTTGCTGAGCGATCCAGCAATAGCCGGCAGGGGTGTGCATGTGAGCTTCTAAAGCTACTCTTGTATGGACAGTGTTATGGTATGCAAATTACCTCATCTGTTGCTGAAAGCTATGCAAATGAGGTAAATTTGTGATCCAGGAAACACTAACCTGTCCGTGTAAGAGTAGTGTTATTTGCAGAAATGTACTCCGTTGGTAACGGAGTACCGTTCTGCAAATAGCTAAACGGAGCTATGACAGCTCCAAATAAAGGATGCATCTAGTTGAGGAAGCATGCCAATGGCCAAATATAAGGCCATTGGCATTTGCAAATGTTGCAAATCCTTAAAATCCAGTTTTTTTTCCCCTGATCGCCAATGTTTAAGCGTAGCACAGCGCCGGGCAAACGTGCCGCGCTTTAAATAAAATGAAAACAATTGAAAAAATAGCCAAAAATGGGCATTTTCACTAAAAAGCTTGTTCTGCCATGCAGGTGAATGGCAGGCTGAAAACAACATGGCCACTGAGTAGTGGTTGCTAAGGGGGGAAGCTCAGTATGAGAGATGTAACCAAGCATTAGTAGGCAATCCTATGCAAATGAGGATAAGGATAGTGAATCCCAATTTTCCCCGGCATGTGAGCCATGTGGAGCACAGTGGCTTGTGTTTGCCCTGAGTTGCTTAGGATTGCAAGAGGTGTGTCTACAGTTGTCCTAGCTGAGAACAAGAAACCAAAGGTGTACGTCATGGATATATCTGAAATTTCTTGCAAACGGGCGTGTGTGTGCACTTGTTTGTGCAGCGCTGCCCCTTGTGGAAACAGAAAGGGAAAAGGAAGGAAAAGAAGTAGTAGGAAGTTAACCAAGGAGAACTAGCAGAGCTGCCAGGTGAAATATATCAGAATCAGCCAATTACACAGGCAGTAGACTAGCCCAGCCCAGCACTTTAAACTCTGCAAACAGCAGTCTACCCTGTTTTTTTCCAAAGAACTCTGCAACACTGCAGTATACAAAGAGTGAAAACTTAGAAAGCTTAAATCAGACAAAATGTTAGGGGCTGCTATTGCTATCATAAACCAACATGTGCAAGATGCTGAGGGTGGTGATGTTGTGAATGCTGCTGAGCAACCCACAGTGAGGAGACAGAGAAGAGTGTACAGACCCAGGGTAACCTACTAGGGGTTACATGAGCTGGAGATAGTGGAGTGCTATAGAGTGGACAGAGACCTCCTGCAGCAAATTGTTGAGCTGTGCCAGCCACGCCTCAAACACAGAACCAACAGAGGGGAACCCATCCCAGTGGATACCAAGGTATGTGTTGGCCTACAAATACTAGCTACAGGTACCTTCCAGAGACCAACTGGTGATATGATGGGGGTTACACAGGCATCAGCATCCAGGGTACTGCACCAGTTCCTGGGTGCCATGTCAGCACATGTCGGTCAGCACGTATATTTCTATATATAATATATATATATATTATATATAATATATATATATTATAGCCAGCAATATGCGTCTTTTCCACCAAATAGCAGAATACCCTGAGGTAGTGGGTGCAATAGACTGCACGCACATACACATCAAAGCACCACCCGGTGAGTGGGGTAGGGTCTACATCAACCGCAAGGGCTTCCCCTCCATCAACTGCCAGGTCATGTGTGATGCCCAGGGCATAATAATGAATGTGTGTGCTGGCTGCTCTGGAAGCTATCATGATTCCCACATCTGGCATCTGATGCAGCTGTACCAGAGATTTGCCAATGGGGACATCTCTGATGGTCACCTAATGGGGGATGCTGGATACGCACTGGAGCTGTGGCTGATGACACCCATCAGAAATGCACACACACCCGAACAAGAACTCCATAATGAGGCACACGCACAAACAAGAAACATTATTGAGCATGTGTTTGGGATGCGCAAGTCACGGTTCCGGTGCCTGGACACATCTGGTGGAGCCTTGCAGTACTCACCAACTACATGTACCCAAACTGTCATGGTATGTGCCATGCTACACAATATGATCCTGCGAAAACAGCTGCAGCAGGAACAGCATGGGGCAGGGCCAAACAGCCCCCCACCATTGCCAAGGCCTGCACAGGCACAGCGTGACTCGGAGGAGGAACAACCTGAGCCTGCCCCAGTAGGCAGAAGGAGGCATGCCCAGTATGCCTTGGCCTTGGCAAAGAGGCAATGCATAGCACATACACTGACTCAGTAGGAACCCTGGAAATGACACTTCTGTCTGACTCGCACATACAATAAAAGGGATGCCTAACTTGACACTACCTGTTTTCAGACATGTATAGGGAGTGTACTATGTGCATCCAACATAGGCAGCCCTGCAGCACCACCTGAGGCATGATTACCCTATTTTAAGCAATATAAAGCAGTGTTAAGCACATTTTACCACTATTTAGCAAATTTAAGCACAATTGCGTGGAGCTACACACCGAGCAAACTAGCGCAACGTTGGGCAATTTTGGGCAATGTTGGGCAAAGTCAGGCAAAGTCAAGCAAAGTCGGGTAAACATGCTCACACCTGCTTTACTGTTCCTTAACCAGTCAGGTCTGCCCAGCAGGAAAATAAAAAGCAGTGACAGGGCTCGAACTCAGGATACTGTGCACTATAGTCACAGTACTGAACCACTAAGCCATGACAGCATTTTACTGGCACAGACACAGCAGGACAATTGTAGACTAACTCAAACAAAAACAAATGCTGTATCATGCCCTCTGAAGAGGAATATGAGTAACTTCCCTCCAGGCCTATGCAGACAGATAACAGCAGGCCAGGCTGTGTGATGTGGGTTGGGTAGGCTATGAAGTCACAAACTAATATACGTGAAATTGGAAGCTAGGATCTGTAGTACAGTAGTATGCCTCAAGCCAATACGATAGACAACAATGCAGACTGAAATGGAGTACCTGACATAGCAGTGCAGGCCTAGCAAATGTGTATAAGTGTCAGGTGAACCCCTCATCCTATGTACACCCACAGTAACAATCAGGTGTGCCCCCCGGCTAGAAATGTACAAATAATAGCTGTCCCCCCGTATGTAGAAATGTTGATAAGTCTATGCAAAGTGACTCATGGAAGCCCTGCAGGCACAGCATGCTTCCTGTCAATGTACAACACAAAGGTGAGCCCTGAAGTAAAAATCAACTTGATTTTTCACACACATATAGTATATATGTCCATACTGGGCATGCTCACACACTTAAACAAATTTAGCAAATTTCAGTCAGCAACATACTGAAAGGTCATACTGGGCATGCTCACACACTTAGGCCATATCTGAGTACAGCAGTGGGCCACACATATCTGGCAGTTGCAGTTCTTACCCCAGAAATTTGTCACTATCCACCAATCCTGCCTTGCGCACACAGTTATATGAAAACAGACCCATATAATATATTAGACTCCTGTCATAATCAAACTATGTACTACAAGTACTTAAGTTGTTCAAAGAAAGTGAAAATTCAAAGATCAATAAATCTCCGATCAGTATCATCAATAAACAATGAGCACTCCTAACATTATCCAATCCATGTTCTGGCAAAAATATTGTCAAAGAGTCCATAGAGAACCATGAAGCTTTCTTTTGCTATGTCATAAATATCAGTGTAAACTCATATATGTTCTGAGTCAGTGCAAACTGTAAATGAATACATGTACCTGACTGACATTGCCAACATCTTGTCAGACAGGTTCATACATATTTACCCCCCTCTCACTGACAAAAGGGCCCATTATCATACTTGGAGATTGTGAAAACCCAGAAATCACATATACAATGGTTAAACAGCACTTTCCAAACCTAAAAACACAGCATCTATGGGATGACATGGTTTCCCTAGCTGTGTCATATGTGAACTCCAAAACAAACAGACCCTGCACATGAACAGTCTGTTGAGACTCACCCTCTGTACAGGATATGAAACTGCTGAATGCATTACAGCAACATTTGGCACACTCCACAAGTGTTGGTGCACAACAGACCATGGGAACTGTTGTCTTATAAGCCTATTAAGCCTGATCTGCAAGGCTATGGAGTCCATCATGATGGACCTCATAAACAGAGCTATTGTGAGCCTACAAACACCCAACCCTACCAATTTTGGTTTGGTCAGGGGCAGATCATGGTTTCCAAACCTGCTAGACTGTTTTCAGGGCAGTCACCCAGGACATACAACAATGAAATGGGCTACACACGTCCCACATAGACCTTGGAAAGCCCTCTTCCAACATCCCAGACATATGTCATATCCACAAAATCAACAACCAGTGCATAAATATGTATGTCATCTGATGGATTGCCAGCTGGGGCACAGACAGATCCCACAAGGTAAGAACTGTGGTCTCCTGTTCAAGCTGGTAACAACTGCTGTCCCCATGGCTCAGTCCTGGGACCCCTCCTGTCTGGTGTACACTTTTCAAAAATACAGTCAAGCACATGAGGGCTATGTTTAGCAAAGTTTGTGGATGACTGCAAAAAAGTTGTCATAATCGATGTTTGAGACAACAGAGACATCCTTAAGAAGGGTCTCAGTCAGACATATGTGGTGTCAAAATTATGGCCTCGAGCTACAGTCATACAAATACCACATAGGTGCCAACACCCTAAATATGGAGGTGATAATAAGGGATCTATGGACACATGGATAGTCATCTCCACTTCCAGAAACACATTCACAAAGTGGTTAGAAAATCATGCTATGTTTTCCCACAAACTGCCAAGGTCTTTGCATGTAGGTCAAAGGAGGTTCCCTCTACTCATCAGTCATCAGACCCGACAGAGAGTACCACAACACACTTGCGATCAGCAGCTGGAAAGACCACTGAAGTACCTCAGCAAGAAGATTACTGGCCTCAAACAGTTGCCCCATGCAACAAGACTGGATTTAATTCAATCTGTACTCTGTTGCATACTGTCTACTCAGGAGATCTCTGCCCAGCAGACAGGTCCATGTCCAATGCAGAACTGATGTCCATGTGCTATCTGAAGTAAACCCAAGCTCACTGTACTACATGCTCTAGGGATATCATCATCACAACATTAAATAGAACATGTTGGAGGGATACATTACTAAATCACAGACTTCCCTTGCTTTGGGACAGGGTCCCAACCGACATTAAGCCGAGACCCTCACTGACACTCTTCCAGAGGAGCCTTGATGAGTGTATGTGAAACTGAACTGTCACACCATGGATCACTTCATCAGCTCTACTACACAGAGGCCTAGGGAACTAACTCCATGGGTGGTGATAGCTGCACACTCTGGCCATACTAATATATGCCTTCAGTCAGATAGCCTATTACCTACCTATGTACCTATATATATATATATATATATATATATATATATATATATATATATATGTAGGGGAACACAGTATAATAAGCCAAAGATGGATGGGCAGAGATGTGTGTAAGAGGGTGACCATGACAGGGAGCCATCCAGGACTGTCCCACCCAGCACACATCACAATGACACTAAAGACACGAGGTGCACATTTCCCACTTTACATAACAGCCACCAGTATCTGTAAGCATTACAGTGTATGTGGTCCATATGCCTGCTATACAACATGACTGTACAATGAAGTACACATCTACTATCTGTAAACATGTACCTGTATGTAGTAGACTATCTCCACGAAGGCATATATCAGCCTACGCAAGTTGTGCAGCTTTCACCACACCATTGGGTAGCCTCCCAAGGCCTAGTTCTAATAGTTAGTACCCTAAGCCCCTTTCTAGTGGGGCTGCTGATGTGATGCCTGGCATGAATTGTCTGTTTGCCATCCACTCATCAAGGTTCCAATTGATGAGTGTCAGCGAGGGGTTCTGTCTGATGTACAGCGGGACTCTGTTCCACAGTAAGGCAAGTGTCTGGGATGGTACTCTATCCCACCAGCATGTTGTATTCATCATTCTGATGAGGTTCATATCCCTGGAATGTGTAGGGTGACTCAATGTTGTTATCTGTAGATGGAGCATGTTCAACAGTTATGTGTTGGACATGGCTCTGTATGTTAGGCAGAGTGTGCCTCTGAGTAGGCGGTACACAATGAAGAACAGATGTAGTTTTACCAGTTGTGTTGCATAACACAACTGTTTGAGGCCAGTAATCCTCTTGGTGAGGTACCTATGTGGTCTCTACAGCTGCTGGATATGCTAAGTCGAGTACATCCAAAATGGTGCACTGTACTCAATGATGGGTCTGATGATGTAAGAGTAGAGTGCCAACACTACCTCTTTGGATCCTGATGCAAACCCTTTGTTGATTAGGTGGGCCACATAGGATCTCCCAATCACTTTGGCAACATGGTTGTCAAAGGAAAGATGACTATCTACTTGTGTCCCCAGATCCCTTATCACCTTGTCATTTTAAGGGGGTAACACCTATGTGGTAGTTTGTGGGTATTTTGTTTTCAACAAAGAGGATCACTATGCATTCCTCCACAGTGAGCTTGAGGCCATGATTCTGACACCACACATCTGTCTCATAGAGTCCCTTCTGGAGAATATGTCTGTCTTCTGGGAATCTATTATGGCAAACACTTTACAGTTCCCAGCAAACTTAGTCAACCACAACCCTCCTGTGTTGGCATGTACATTTGAGAAGTCTATACCAAACAGGAGGGACCCCAGGACTGAACCCTGGGGGACACCAGTCGTTACCGGTGTAGAGTCCGGCATGTAGCCAGCAACTCTTAATGTGTGGGATCTATCTGTGAGCCAGTTTGCAATCCATCTTGTGATGTATGGATTCATGGCCAGGTTGGTGAGTTCATCTATGATACCTGACTGAGGAATGGTGTCAAAGGCCTTAGCGAGGTATAGGTAGGCTGTGTTGAGCTCATTTCAATCATCTGTAGCCTGAGTAACTGTCAAAGAAATCCTCCCAGTTCAGGAGGCGTGGTCTGCATTTGATGAAGCCAAACTGGGTGTGCTCAACTGTGTGAAGGTTCCCAATCTCTGAATTGTTGACTTCCATTATGATTGGCTCCATTGCCTTGCAGAACACACTTGTCAGGCTCATAGAGCATGAATGCCAAGGGGTTTTTGTGGCCCCACCCCTGTGGAGTGTGAAGAACGTTGCTGTCCAACATTCTATGGGTACATATCCTGTAGAGAGCATGTAGAGAAAGGTGTAGGTATCCTAGATGAACATGGATACATCCTCACCCTATGTGCTATGATTCAGGTTCTGATGCTGGAAGGTATGGAATGAGTAGTATCCTGGTAGTGCTGGTGTGCTGTCTGGAGCCTTGAACTAGGTTTCTGTTACTGCACAGATATCAATATTCTCCATAATGAGAAGTGCCTCGAGTGTGTGCATCTGGAGGCTGAGACTTCTGGCAATGAGTAGCATTTAGCTCACTTTGTGGTTATTTGTGTTGGTTATGGGGTTTGGTTTGTCCTGTGTGACCGGTGTTCCACACCTGAAGTCAGTGCCTCATTGGTCCCATCTGACCATAGGCTAATTACCCTATGTATCCACATTCTGGACCCACACCCCATTAAGAAAACCATGTAAAAACGTGTCTCCAAAGCCAACGTCATGCTACTTAAGACAGACGTGCTGAACTGCAGGACACCCATGCAGATGGACAATACAGTTACAACTACTGAATCCTTCACAATTGCACTTTATAAGCACTTACATGACTGCATGCATCGTGCCATCCCAAACAGAACCAAGACTCTATCCTCCAAGAAAAGGAAGCCAATCTGGTGTTCCCCTACCATAAACAAACTGCACAACAGAAGGAAGAAACTGTTGCAAAAGAGAGTAAAATCCCATGAGGGAGGAGCTCCATGGTCAACATCAGTAAGAAGCTGTGATCCTTGATAAAATCCTCCAAAGCTAGTTATGAAAACAAAATTGTAATGGCACTTAAACATAATGGGTATCAGGAAACCACTAACCAACATGAATAACTTCTCATGTTGTAAATGCATAAACATAACAGAAATGGGGGCTCTAAGCATCAGAGAGATAATTTATTGAGCCATAATGGGACTTAAACATAATGGGTATAAGGGAGAAACACTAGACACCATAGAGAATCTATATAGTGTACTTTAAAGACAATTAATTAAAAAAAGGACTGTTGCAGAGGACATCTAGACACTACAGATACTATAAGTAGAGTGCCTTAAAGGTACTAAAATGTATTCCAAGCCTATACCCTCCCACCAAGGATATTAGTCTTCTGTGTCACCACTGAACATCAGGGATATAATGAGCCCCCCCAAAAAAGGTCAGTAATAAGTGTGCAGGGGATTTAAATCTTGCAGCCTTGCCATAGTGCACCTTGGCGATAACGCATTGCACTAACTTCTAGGTTAGTGCAGTGTTTTTTTTAACAGATCTTGATGATCTTAGGCATTATTAATTCCAGCAACAGTTCATGATGTACAAGGGAGAGGGACGGTGAACATTAGACATACCTCTCAACCTCATAGCACAAGAATTTTAATTATTCTTCCTACTAACTTAGAAAGTCACTAATATAAGAACTTTTACACTACCATGGGCTGGATTTACGAAGGCTTGCACGGAGTCTAAGAGTAGTGTAAGATAGCAGACAGCCAATATGTCTGCTGAGCGATCCAGCAATAGCTGGCAGGGGTGTACATGTGAGCTTCTAAAGCTACTCTTGCATGGACAGTGTTATGGTATGCAAATAACCTCATCTGTTGCTGAAAGCTATGCAAATGAGGTAAATTTGTGATCCAGGAAACACTAACCTGTCCGTGTAAGAGTAGTGTTATTTGCAGAAATGTACTCCGTTGGTAACGGAGTACCGTTCTGCAAATAGCTAAATGGAGCTATGACAGCTCCAAATAAAGGATGCATCTAGTTGAGGAAGCATGCCATTGGCCAAATATGAGGCCATTGGCATTTTCAAATATTGCAAATCCTTAAAATCCAGTTTTTTTCCCCTGATCGCCAATGTTTAAAAGCGTGGCGCCCGGGCAAATGTGCCGCGCTTTAAATAAAATGAAAAAAATTGAAAAAATAGCCAAAAATGGGCATTTTCA
This sequence comes from Protopterus annectens, assembly GCF_019279795.1. Taxonomy (NCBI): domain Eukaryota; kingdom Metazoa; phylum Chordata; order Ceratodontiformes; family Protopteridae; genus Protopterus; species Protopterus annectens. The sequence continues at coordinate 354,967,676 of NC_056740.1, forward strand.
CTAAAAAGCTTGTTCTGCCATGCAGGTGAATGGCAGGCTGAAAACAACATGGCCACTGAGTAGTGGTTGCTAAGAGGGGGAAGCTCAGTGTGAGAGATGTAACCAAGCATTAGTAGGCAATCCTATGCAAATGAGGATAAGGATAGTGAATCCCAATTTTCCCGGCATGTGAGCCATGTGTAGGGAGTAGGTAGCAGTAGAGTAGAAGATAGGTGACATATCATGAGGGGGGTATGTCACGGCTGTGTAAGGATTGGAGCACAGTGGCTTGTGTTTGCCCTGAGTTGCTTAGGATTGCAAGAGGTGTGTCTACAGTTGTCCTAGCTGAGAACAAGAAACCAAAGGTGTACGTCATGGATATATCTGAAATTTCTTGCAAACGGGCGTGTGTGTGCACTTGTTTGTGCAGCGCTGCCCCTTGTGGAAACAGAAAGGGAAAAGGAAGGAAAAGAAGTAGTAGGAAGTTAACCAAGGAGAACTAGCAGAGCTGCCAGGTGAAATATATCAGAATCAGCCAATTACACAGGCAGTAGACTAGCCCAGCCCAGCACTTTAAACTCTGCAAACAGCAGTCTACCCTGTTTTTTCCAAAGAACTCTGCAACGCTGCAGTATACAAAGAGTGAAAACTTAAAAAGCTTAAATCAGACAAAATGTTAGGGGCTGCTATTGCTATCATAAACCAACATGTGCAAGATGCTGAGGGTGGTGATGTTGTGAATGCTGCTGAGCAACCCACAGTGAGGAGACAGAGAAGAGTGTACAGACCCAGGGTAACCTACTAGGGGTTACATGAGCTGGAGATAGTGGAGTGCTATAGAGTGGACAGAGACCTCCTGCAGCAAATTGTTGAGCTGTGCCAGCCACGCCTCAAACACAGAACCAACAGAGGGGAACCCATCCCAGTGGATACCAAGGTATGTGTTGGCCTACAAATACTAGCTACAGGTACCTTCCAGAGACCAACTGGTGATATGATGGGGATTTCACAGGCATCAGCATCCAGGGTACTGCACCAGTTCCTGGATGCCATGTCAGCACATGTCGGTCAGCACGTATATCTATATATAATATATATACCAGTGATATATTATAGCCAGCAATATGCATCTTTTCCACCAAATAGCAGAATACCCTAAGGTAGTGGGTGCAATAGACTGCACGCACATACACATCAAAGCACCACCCGGTGAGTGGGGTAGGGTCTACATCAACCGCAAGGGCTTCCCTTTCATCAACTGCCAGGTCATGTGCGATGCCCTGGGCCTAATAATGAATGTGTGTGCTGGCTGCCCTGGAAGCTATCACAATTCCCATATCTGGCATCTGATGCAGCTGTACCAGAGATTTGCCAATGGGGACATCTCTGATGGTCACCTAGTGGGGGATGCTGGATACGCACTGGAGCTGTGGCTGATGACACCCATCAGAAATGCACACATACACAAACAAGAACTCCATAATGAGGCACACGCACAAACAAGAAACATTATTGAGCATGTGTTTGGGATGCTGAAGTCACGGTTCCGGTGCCTGGACACATCTGGTGGAGCCTTGCAGTACTCACCAACTACATGTACCCAAATTGTCATGGTATGTGCCATGCTACACAATATGATCCTGCGAAAACAGCTGCAGCAGGAACAGCATGGGGCAGGGCCAAACAGCCCCCCACCATTGCCAAGGCCTGCACAGGCACAGCGTGACTCGGAGGAGGAACAACCTGAGCCTGCCCCAGTAGGCAGAAGGAGGTGTGCCCAGTATGCCTTGGCCTTGGCAAAGAGGCAATGCATAGCACATACACTGACTCAGTAGGAACCCTGGAAATGACACTTCTGTCTGACTCGCACATACAATAAAAGGGATGCCTAACTTGACACTACCTGTTTTCAGACATGTATAGGGAGTGTACTATGTGCATCCGACATAGGCAGCCCTGCAGCACCACCTGAGGCATGATTACCCTATTTTAAGCAATATAAAGCAGTGCTAAGCACATTTTACCACTATTTAGCAAATTTAAGCACAATTACGTGGAGCTACACACCGAGCAAACTAGCGCAACGTTGGGCAACATTGGGCAATGTTGGGCAAAGTCAGGCAAAGTCGAGCAAAGTCAGGTAAACATGCTCACACCTGCTTTACTGTTCCTTAACTAGTCAGGTCTGCCCAGCAGGAAAATAAAAAGCAGTGACAGGGCTCGAACTCAGGATACTGTGCACTATAGTCACAGTACTGAACCACTAAGCCATGACAGCATTTTACTGGCACAGACACAGCAGGACAATTGTAGACTAACTCAAACAAAAACAAATGCTGTATCATGCCCTCTGAAGAGGAATATGAGTAACTTCCCCCCAGGCCTATGCAGACAGATAACAGCAGGCCAGGCAGTGTGATGTGGGTTGGGTAGGCTATGAAGTCACAAACTAATATACGTGAAATTGGAAGCTAGGATCTGTAGTACAGTAGTATGCCTCAAGCCAGTACGATAGGCAACAATACAGACTGAAATGGAGTATCTGACATAGCAGTGCAGGCCTAGCAAATGTGTATAAGTGTCAGGTGAACCCCTCATCCTATGTACACCCACAGTAACAATCAGGTGTGCCCCCCGGCTAGAAATGTACAAATAATAGCTGTCCCCCCTGTATGTAGAAATGTTGATAAGTCTATGCAAAGTGACTCATGGAAGCCCTGCAGGCACAGCATGCTTCCTGTCAATGTACAACACAAAGGTGAGCCCTGAAGTAAAAATCAACTTGATTTTTCACACACATATAGTATATATGTCCATACTGGGCATGCTCACACACTTAAACAAATTTAGCAAATTTCAGTCAACAACATACTGAAAGGTCATACTGGGCATGCTCACACACTTAGGCCATGTCTGAGTACAGCAGTGGGCCACACATATCTGGCAGTTGCAGTTCTTACCCCAGAAATTTGTCACTATCCACCAATCCTGCCTTGCGCACACAGTTATATGAAAACAGACCCATATAATATATTAGACTCCTGTCATAATCAAACTATGTACTACAAGTACTTAAGTTGTTCAAAGAAAGTGAAAATTCAAAGATCAATAAATCTCCGATCAGTATCATCAATAAACAATGAGCACTCCTAACATTATCCAATCCATGTTCTGGCAAAAATATTGTCAAAGAGTCCATAGAGAACCATGAAGCTTTCTTTTGCTATGTCATAAATATCAATGTAAACTCATGTATGTTCTGAGTCAGTGCAAACTGTAAATGAATACATGTACCTGACTGACATTGCCAACATCTTGTCAGACAGGTTCATACATATTTACCCCCCTCTCACTGACAAAAGGGCTCATTATCATACTTGGAGATTGTGAAAACCCAGAAATCACATATACAATGGTTAAACAGCACTTTCCAAACCTAAAACACAGCATCTATGGGATGACATGGTTTCCCTAGCTGTGTCATATGTGAACTCCAAAACAAACAGACCCTGCACATGAACAGTCTGTTGAGACTCACCCTCTGTACAGGATATGAAACTGCTGAATGCGTTACAGCAACATTTGGCACACTCCACAAGTGTTGGTGCACAACAGACCATGGGAACTGTTGTCTTATAAGCCTATTAAGCCTGATCTGCAAGGCTATGGAGTCCATCATGATGGAACTCATAAACAGAGCTATTGTGAGCCTACAAACACCCAACCCTACCAATTTTGGTTTGGTCAGGGGCAGATCATGGTTTCCAAACCTGCTAGACTGTTTTCAGGGCAGTCACCCAGGACATACAGCAATGAAATGAGCTACACACGTCCCACATAGACCTTGGAAAGCCCTCTTCCAACATCCCAGACATATGTCATATCCACAAAATCAACAACCAGTGCATAAATATGTATGTCATCTGATGGATTGCCAGCTGGGGCACAGACAGATCCCACAAGGTAAGAACTTTGTTCTCCTGTTCAAGCTGGTAACAACTGCTGTCCCCATGGCTCAGTCCTGGGACCCCTCCTGTCTGGTGTACACTTTTCAAAAATACAGTCAAGCACATGAGGGCTATGTTTAGCAAAGTTTGTGGATGACTGCAAAAAAGTTGTCATAATCGATGTTTGAGACAACAGAGACATCCTTAAGAAGGGTCTCAGTCAGGCATATGTGGTGTCAAAATTATGGCCTCGAGCTACAGTCATACAAATACCATATAGGTGCCAACACCCTAAATATGGAGGTGATAATAAGGGATCTATGGACACGTGGATAGTCATCTCCACTTCCAGAAACACATTCACAAAGTGGTTAGAAAATCATGCTATGTTTTCCCACAAACTGCCAAGGTCTTTGCATGTAGGTCAAAGGAGGTTCCCTCTACTCATCAGTCATCAGACCCGTCAGAGAGTACCACAACACACTTGCGATCAGCAGCTGGAAAGACCACTGAAGTACCTCAACAAGAGGATTACTGGCCTCAAACAGTTGCCCCATGCAACAAGACTGGATTTAACTCAATCTGTACTCTGTTGCATACTGTCTACTCAGGAGATCTCTGCCCAGCAGACAGGTCCATGTCCAATGCAGAACTGATGTACATGTGCTATCTGAAGTAAACCCAAGCTCACTGTACTACATGCTCTAGGGATATCATCATCACAACATTAAATAGAACATGTTGGAGGGATACATTACTAACTCACAGACTTCCCTTGCTTTGGGACAGGGTCCCAACCGACATTAAGCCGAGACCCTCACTGACACTCTTCCAGAGGAGCCTTGATGAGTGTATGTGAAACTGAACTGTCACACCATGGATCACTTCATCAGCTCTACTACACAGAGGCCTAGGGAACTAACTCCATGGGTGGTGATAGCTGCACACTCTGGCCATACTAATATATGCCTTCAGTCAGATAGCCTATTACCTACCTATGTACCTATATATATATATATATATATATATATGTAGGGGGAACACAGTATAATAAGCCAAAGATGGATGGGCAGAGATGTGTGTAAGAGGGTGACCATGACAGGGAGCCATCCAGGACTGTCCCACCCAGCACACATCCCAATGGCAAGAAAGACATGAGGTGCACATTTCTCCCACTGTACATAACAGCCACCAGTATCTGTAAGCATTACAGTGTATGTGGTCCATATGCCTGCTATACAACATGACTGTACAATGAAGTACACATCTACTATATGTAGACATGTACCTGTCACATAGGTTCATAGGTATGTAGTAGACTATCTCCACGAAGGCATATATCAGCCTACGCAAGTTGTGCAGCTTTCACCACACCATTGGGTAGCCTCCCAAGGCCTAGTTCTAATAGTTAGTACCCTAAGCCCCTTTCTAGTGGAGCTGCTGATGTGATGCCTGGCATGAATTGTCTGTTTCCCATCCACTCATCAAGGTTCCAATTGAAGAGTGTCAGCGAGGGTTCTGTCTGATGTACAGGGACTCTGTTCCACAGTAAGGCAAGTGTCTGGGATGGTACTCTATCCCACCAGCATGTTGTATTCATCGTTCTGATGAGGTTCATATCCCTGGAATGTGTAGGGTGACTCAATGTTGTTATCTGTAGATGGAGCATGTTCAACAGTTATGTGTTGGACATGGCTCTGTATGTTAGGCAGAGTGTGCCTCTGAGTAGGCGGTACACAATGAAGAACAGATGTAGTTTTACCAGTTGTGTTGCATAACACAACTGTTTGAGGCCAGTAATCCTCTTGGTGAGGTACCTATGTGGTCTCTACAGCTGCTGGATATGCTAAGTCGAGTACATCCAAAATGGTGCACTGTACTCAATGATGGGTCTGATGATGTAAGAGTAGAGTGCCAACACTACCTCTTTGGATCCTGATGCAAACCCTTTGTTGATTAGGTGGGCCACATAGGATCTCCCAATCACTTTGGCAACATGGTTGTCAAAGGAAAGATGACTATCTACTTGTGTCCCCAGATCCCTTATCACCTTGTCATTTTAAGGGGGTAACACCTATGTGGTAGTTTGTGGGTATTTTGTTTTCAACAAAGAGGATCACTATGCATTCCTCCACAGTGAGCTTGAGGCCATGATTCTGACACCACACATCTGTCTCATAGAGTCCCTTCTGGAGAATATGTCTGTCATCTGGGGAATCTATTATGGCAAACACTTTACAGTTCCCAGCAAACTTAGTCAACCACAACCCTCCTGTGTTGGCATGTACATTTGAGAAGTCTATACCAAACAGGAGGGACCCCAGGACTGAACCCTGGGGGACACCAGTCATTACCGGTGTAGAGTCTGGCATGTAGCCAGCAACTCTTAATGTGTGGGATCTATCTGTGAGCCAGTTTGCAATCCATCTTGTGATGTATGGATTCATGGCCAGGTTGGTGAGTTCATCTATGATACCTGACTGAGGAATGGTGTCAAAGGCCTTAGCGAGGTATAGGTAGGCTGTGTTGAGCTCATTTCAATCATCTGTAGCCTGAGTAACTGTCAAAGAAATCCTCCCAGTTCAGGAGACGTGGTCTGCCTTTGATGAAGCCAAACTGGGTGTGCTCAACTGTGTGAAGGTTCCCAATCTCTGAATTGTTGACTTCCATTATGATTGGCTCCATTGCCTTGCAGAACACACTTGTCAGGCTCATAGAGCATGAATGCCAAGGGGTTTTTGTGGCCCCACCCCTGTGGAGTGTGAAGAACATTGCTGTCCAACATTCTATGGGTACATATCCTGTAGAGAGCATGTAGAGAAAGGTGTAGGTATCCTAGATGAATATGGATACATCCTCACCCTATGTGCTATGATTCAGGTTCTGATGCTGGAAGGTATGGAATGAGTAGTATCCTGGTAGTGCTGGTGTGCTGTCTGGAGCCTTGAACTAGGTTTCTGTTACTGCACAGATATCAATATTCTCCATAATGAGAAGTGCCTCGAGTGTGTGCATCTGGAGGCTGAGACTTCTGGCAATGAGTAGCATTTAGCTCACTTTGTGGTTATTTGTGTTGGTTATGGGGTTTGGTTTGTCCTGTGTGACCGGTGTTCCACACCTGAAGTCAGTGCCTCATTGGTCCCATCTGACCATAAGCTAATTAGCCTACATATCCACATTCTGGACCCACACCCCCATTAAGAAAACCATGTTAAAAATGTCTCCAAAGCCAACTTCATGCTTCTTAAGACAGAAGTGCTGAACTGCAGGACACCCATGCAGATGGACAATACAGTTACAACTACTGAATCCTTCACAATTGCACTTTATAAGCACTTACATGACTGCATGCATTGTGCCATCCCAAACAGAACCAAGACTCTATCCTCCAAGAAAAGGAAGCCAATCTGGTGTTCCCCTACCATAAACAAACTGCACAACAGAAGGAAGAAACTGTTGCAAAAGAGAGTAAAATCCCATGAGGGGAGGAGCTCCATGGTCAACATCAGTAAGAAGCTGTGATCCTTGATAAAATCCTCCAAAGCTAGTTATGAAAACAAAATCGACACTGATTCTAAAGGCAACCACAAAGCATTCTATAGCTATGTCAAGAATCTCAATAGCAACACTCAGATCTGCTCTGAGTTACAGCACAATGGCACTAAATATACAGACCCAACTGATATTGCCAACATCCTGGCAGATAGGATCAGTGCTAACTTTGCCCCCCTCACATCCATGAAAGAGCACATCTCTATAACGGAAGACTGCAAAGTTGCTGTCATCATGGCTGCACAGGTAAAAAACACTCTCCAAAGCCAGGAACACAGCATCCATGGGACCAGATAACATCCCAGGCTGTTTTCTACACAAACTACAGAACAAACAGGCACCACACCTATGTACCATGTTCAGTCATAGCCTCACCTCAGGCTTTGTGCCGCTGAATGGCGCACAGCGACGGTTATCCCACTACACAAGGGGGGAGCCACCACGGACCCCAGGAACTAGTGCCCCATTAGCCTGATGAGCCTGCTCTGCAAGCCATGGAATGTATCATCATATAACTTATAAAAAAAGACACTGGTAATCTCCAAACTCTGGACCACAACCATGTTGGGTTTGTAAAAGGCAGATCATGTCTCCTAAACCTGATAGACATCATTGAAGCAGTCACCAGAACCATAGACAAAGGTAAGGTGGTTCACACAGCCTATGTAGATCTTGTCACGGCTTTCAACACCATCCCCTACTCTGGAATTATAGATAAACCCACTAAACTAGGTATAAATTGCTATGTCACAAGATGGGTTGCCAACTGGCTCACTGACAGAACACACACTGTGAAAGTAGCAGACTCCAAATACGACTTTGTACCAGTGACAAGTGCAGTACCACAGGGTTCAGTCCTGGGTCCTGTCCTGTTTGGTATCTACTTCCCTGAAGTAAACTTTAACATGGAAGGTCTGTGGCTAATGAAGTTTCCAGATGACTGCAAACTAGGAGCCATAATTGAAACTACTAAAGATGTGGACATCCTACAAAAGGGCCTCACTGAGACAGATGCCTGGTGTCAAAGCCATGGCCTCAAGCTCAATGCCAAAAAATGCATTGTCATCCCCTTTGGTAAAAACTCTGTAGCCATGAACTACAACATAGGTGGTAGTATACTTAACACTGAAAGTGTGATAAGAGACCTTGGGTCACAGGTGGACAGTGGACACACCTGTGATAATCACATCACCACAGTAGTCAGGAAATCCTTCTATGTGGCACACCTCATCACAAAAGGTGTCTCATGCAGAATAGAAGAGGACATTGTTCCCCTCTACTCATCACTCACTAGATCGATAATAGAGTACAACGCATCTTTTGCTATGTACCTCACAAGACATCTACAACAACTGGAAAACCTGCAGAAATACCTCACAAAGAGCATTAGCTGCCTGAAATACATGCCATACACAGGCCGTCTCAAAATGCTCCAGCTGTACTCTCTCGCATATCGCCTACTCAGAGGTGATTTCTGCCTAACATACAAAGCTATGTCAAACACAGAGCTGTTGGACATGCTCCATGTAAAACACTCACAATCCCTCTGATCTTTGGCCCCAAAACCCAGAGTGAAATACAAAAGGAAGGGGTGTATCCATTTACCTTATGGATACCCACACCTTCAGGTTAGTGGCACAGCATGAGGCCTTGGAGACCATGCAAGTGCAACTAACATTGGGCAAAGCTGCTTATCAGATTGTAGCCTGCTACAGATCACCTACCTTGTCTCAGGAACCTCACTCAGTTTTCCTGAGAACAGTGGAAAATATAAAGGTCCTACCAAACACCATTATATGAGGAGATTATAACTACCCAAACATTGACTGGGAGAATTACTCATGTACAACATCCTTTGCCCAATGCTTCCTAGAGTTTAAAAACTCAAATGCCCTGGAACAGCTGATCACAGTGCCCACTAAAGGTGACAACATACTGGACCTGATCATCACCAACATGGGGTACCAGTGTTCCACAACAGAGATAAACCCCTCACTGGTAATATCAGATCATAAAGTAATCACACTGGACATCCACATCCCCCCTCCCCAGTCAAGGAAACCACTGTGAAGAAATTTTCAAAAGCAAACTGCACACTTCTCAAGACCAAAGTGGAAAGTTCCAAAGCCCCCTTGCTATAGGATAGTGCTATACAAACTGCAGAATCATTTACAAGTGCATTCTATGAGCATATACAGGGATGCATGGATCGAGACATCCCAAATAAAACCAAGACGCACTCCTCCAAATATAAGAAAACAATCTAGTGGTCATTCCCCATAAATAAGCTATACAACAGAAGGAGGAAACAAACACATGATAGAGCAAACTTCATAAAAGGAAAGGCATCACTGATCATTATTAGGAAGAAACAATGATCACTCATAAAATAATCCAAGGCCAGTTTCTAATGACAAATTGCCAAGGAATGTAAGAATGACAACCGCAAAGTCTTCATTAGCTATACCAAACATTTAGGTGTCAACTCTCAAATATGCTGTCAGCTACTGCAAAATGGCAAAAAATACACTGAACCAACTGACATTGCCCACATCCTGGCAGACAAGTTCAGTGCAAACTCCCCCCCCATCACCCCCAAAAGGGCCTGTGTCCATCCCAGAAGAATGCAGAGCCCCAGACTTCATGGACATGCAGGTAAAAACAGCCCTCTCCAAAGCTAAGAACACAGCATCAATGGGACTGGATGGTGTCCCAGGCTGCGTCTTACACCAGCCCCAAAAGGAACTACACCCTCACCTACATTCACTGTCCAGACTCAACCTTACCACAGGCTATGTACCCAAAGAATGGCATACAGCAATAGTCATCCAGCTCCACAAAGGTGGTGCCACAACAGAACCTGGAAACTATTGCCCTATAGGCCTACTCAGCCTGGTCTGCAAAGCTATGGAGCAAATTATCATGGAACCCATAAACAGAGACATTGGGAACCTCCAGACACTGGAATCTACCCAACTTGGCTTTGTTAAAGGCAGATCCTGCCTCCTAAACCTAGTTGACTTCTTTGAAACAGTTACCAAGGACACAGATGGAGGTGAAAGTAGTCCACACAGCCCACCTGGACCTCACTAAGGCCTTTGACACCATTCCCCACTCTGGCATCATGGACAAGCTTACCAGCATGAACAATAACACCTATATCACAGGATGGGTGGCCAACTGGCTTGCAGATCAAACACACATGTTCAGAGTTGCAGGTGCCATGTCCGACTCTAAACCAGTCACAAATGGCATCCCACAGGTCTTAGTCCTGGGACCCCACCTGTTCAGTAGATACTGCTCAGAGGTACAGGCAAGCATGGGAGGAGTATGGCTGAACAAGTTTGCAGATGACTGCTAACTGTCTACGGCTGACACAGACATCCTTCAGAAGGGTCTTACAGAGACAGATACCTGGTGTCAAAACAATGCCCTCAAGCAGAATGCCAAAAAATGCATAGTCATCCCCTTTGGATAAAACAAAGTGCACACAAATTACCACATAGGTGGTAATCCAGTATGTATGGAGAATGTAATTATGGCCCTGGGGACCCAGGTAGATAGTAAACTCTCCTTTGATGATCACATTGCCAAAGTGTTTAGAAATTCCTTCTATGTAGCCCACCTAATGTCACCTAATGTAATCCACTTTGTCTAGTCTGATGATGTCACCATCCTACAAATATACCTGTGGAAAGGAGAACTCCCAGTAATGTGTATAGTGTGTTGTGTTAATGTGTACTCCTCTAGTGTCATAAGGTAGTTAGGTAGGGGTTTGAATCCTGCACTTGACAACTGTATGAGAGTGTGTGTGTGTGTGTCTCCTTACAGAGGAGCAACCTTTTTGGAGACTACTAAAACACCCTAAAAGTGGTATACTTATCTTTGTCAAGTCTGATGATGTCACCATCCTACAAATATACCTGTGGAAAGGAGAGCTCCCAGTAATGTGTATAGTGTGTTGTGTTAATGTGCACTCCTCTAGTATCATACAGTAGTTAGGTAGGAGTTTGAATCCTGCACTTGACAACTGTATGAGAGTGTGTGTCTCCTTGGAGAGGAGCAACCTTTTTGGAGACTACTAAAACACCCTAAAAGTGGTATAGTTATCTTTGTCAAGTCTGTTGATGTCACCATCCTACAAATATACCTGTGGAAAGGAGAACTCCCAATAATGTGTATAGCACATTGTGTTAATGCGTACTGCTCTAGTATCATATAGTAGTTAGGTAGGGGTTTGAATCCTGCACTTGCCGAGTGTATGTGTGTGCCTTCTTGAAAAAGAGCAACCTTTTTGAAGACTACTGAAACACCTTAAAAGTGGTATACTCATCTTTGTCAAGTCTGATGATGTCACCATCCTACAAATATACCTGTGGAATGCAGAGCTCCCAGTAATGTGTGTAGCGTGTCGTGTTAATGTGTACTACTCTAGTATCATAAAGTAGTTAGGTAGGGGTTTGAATCCTGCACTTGATGACTGTGTGTGCTCCATGTGTGTGTGACACTGTTGGTCAATGTAATGTGGGTTTTGCTTTTAGTACTGTATGACATATCACAATGACAACAGTATGTGCATTACACATGTCAGGTAGCTGTGTGGCAAATACATATACATTCATGTGACCTCAATTATTTCATAGGTGGGAACCCTGCTTTCTCCATAAACACATCTGTTATCTTTGCCAGAGTGTGCTGCTGCTTTCCAGATCCTAGGTCACATCTGTATGCTTGTGACAAGTCTAGCCACTGCAGTGATCCCTGGCCTACGTCATCCGTTACACATACACGCATTACGGTTTCTATTGAATAGTGTGAGTGAGGGTTTATGCCTGAGTTATATTTGAAACCTGTTCAAAAGCAGCAAAGTCTGTCAAAGATGGCTATTTATTATAGGTGTGCAACAACCTTTGTGGATATGCATGCAGACCCGTTATTGCTTATGTGATCCACAGAGGGATTTCCAAAACCCTTTGGAAATGTGATTATCAAAGGAGAGATGATGTAACACATGGCTCTATGTATACATCGGTACCTGTTCAACATTTTGGGAGCTACTACCTATGTGGTACTCTGGGGATTCTATGTTTTGTAAAAGTGGATGACTATGCTTTATTTGGCTTATAGCTTTACAGCATGTGTTTGACACCAGGTATCTGTCTGTATGATACCCTTTTGGAGGATGTGTGTGTCATCTGGAGAATGCATTATAGCCCACAGTATGCATTGCCAAATGTGGCCAGACATATCCCTACTGTGTTTGCTTGTACCTAAGAAAGCTATATGCCAAACAGGAGTGGTCCCAGGACTGAGTGCAGGTGAATACCACTGGTTACTGGCATAGAATAGTACTTGAAGGCTGCAAATGTTACTGTGTGTCCTACATCTGTGTGTCAGTTGTCAAGACATCATCTAACAGTTGTTTATGGTCAGGCTGTTAAGGTTATGTATACTACCAGAATGCAAACCAATGACAGATAGTAAGAGTATCACCCACAGCACAGTGTCAAACCGTGTCATACACACACGTGTACTCAAGTTCCAAAATGTGTGTAGTACAATGCATACTGGCCGCCAATAGAAACTATGGAGTGTTAACACTGTCTAATACAGGGCATGTCACCCTGCCCATGTGTCCAATATGCACGTACATGCAGACAGTGCACCTCAAACATGTTCACAAATGTACACCTGCAAATCTGTGTTGCACACATCCCACACTTACTGTCTACTCTCTAACACATGCTGACAAAACTACACACATCAGCCAAGTGGCACATGGGCAGACAATACACAATTGGAATAAACACTGGTGTAAACAATACAACATTGATAATTATAGCTTAATGCATCATGCCTGCTCAGCTACACCTTCAAGGATATCATTACACTTTACTGCTGACAACATGCTAACATTGCTATTCTGTTATAAAGTCACCCTGTGCATGAGCACCATGTTAGCCTGTTCCTGCATCAATGTTACAGATGACAGGAGGTGGCACAGGTTTCATCATATGCACAGGGTGTGTTGTTGGTTTGCCAGAGGCCTACATTGAGCCATACAATCGACATGTGTGTGTGAGGGCCAAAAGTACTGTTATGGGCCAATGTGGATGTAATGTGTGCGGGTATGTGTTTGCCCTAGGTGTCTGGTTTATGTGTGTGTGTCTGCATGCACACAGTTCCACCATGTGGCTGCCATATACGTGGATTTGTGGGACAGCTACAGACTGTACCTGGCAGGCTTTACAGATCACTGTCTCTGGCCATGGATACGGGACCTGTGCCTGGCAGGGGTGCTACAGACAGTATCAGGTACTAATCCAGACTGGGTACTATCCTCAGAGGTTGACATATGTACACTGGATCCAGGTCCCTGCTGGGACTGGCCAGCGCCACGTGGTGGTCTAGGATGGTCTATGGACAGCCCACCCTCAACATTGCTGGGGCTGGTACTGGCACTACGGGAGCGACTATGACTTGATGGATGTCCACGGCGACTGCCAGCTGATGATGTTGCTGACATATGTCCACGTTGACATCTCAACTGTCCCACACTGTCCTGACACATGGACATGACATTGTGGAGGACATCTAATGTCTCACCCTAACGTCTATCAATGACCGCAGTGTAATTATGGATGGCACCTGCTAGGTCACGGATACTGTCATTTAAAGAGGTGTTATGAGACCTCTGTGCCCTTAGTCCCTGTCTGGTGTACTGCTCCATACATGCCTGTGCCTCCATGACAGCCTGGAACATGTGTGTGGTTGTAAGAGTTGCGGCACATCTGCCAGGGGCATGATGACCAGCAGTGCTCTGATGAGAACCCCTGGACATCTGCCTATGTGGTACCGTTCCAAACATCTGGCTATGGCTGCTGTATCCTGATGCATGTTCCATAGATACCACACTGTCCGGGCCATTGCCGACTGTACATTGTCCCTCTGCTAAGGGCATTGGTGATGATGGATGTGCAGGCAGTATGACTGTGTGCATGGATGGGGTGGAGACTTGTGTACTGTCAATTGGTGGCCCAACAACAGACCCTGACAAACATGCTTGTGCCTCAACACACCTATCCTCATTATCACTATTTATGTCAGTGACATCAGGTTCCCTGCTGCACTGAAGCAGCCCAACCTCAGCACCTGTGAGAGTAAAATAGGAAACGCACTTTAAGACCTATACATGATGTCAGAACACATGAACACATGAACACAAGAACAAAAATACACTCCTCACTAAAGCAGACACACACACACACACACACACACACACACACACACACACACACACACACACACACCACCAGCAATCTCAGAACATACTCAATAGCAGTTGATAGTGGGGTACAGTATCACAAGCCAAACAGTCATATCACACATGTCAGCATGCAGGGTGTAGACAGTCCTTGTTACTAACAGTATACATGGCTTTGATGCATGTGTTTTGTTGTTCGGTGATTGCCCTCCCCCTGGAACGCAATGTATACATGGACACAACATTGCTGTGCAAGTATTAAAAACTCTTTAATGTACTGTGCACCATCACTCACAGGTATACATACCATGGCTGGATGTGTATCTGTGTGTCAGATAGATATCCAATTCTGATTAAAGCCTCTGTGTCTTTAGCAAATAATTGTGGACAGAGTTTTAGCTCACGCATGATATATATACACACAAGATCAGTGGTGCATGTATAACTGATGGAATATCATTGGTCCACATAGCCAATGTACAGTAGTTATGGTGAGTGTAGATCATATTGTGGACATGCCAGTGTCATCCATGACATGGCATGCTAAAACACAAATACATATTTAAACATCACACATACCCAATGTGTGTCATATGACCTAGCCACTCAATAGCATTACAAGACTTATATGTGTCGTTGTGCAAATGGTGATTGCTATGCATATTGTTTATAGGTGCATATGTTTGCACACATATAACATTGAGGTGTATAACAATGAAAGCTATGTGTAGTACTGTGGTTACAATAACTGGATGGGGTGTAGTACCATAAGCCATCATCATGGAGCATCATGTTGTCACACAAGGCTACAAATGTGTCCCAAACCAGCACCTATCATGCTGTACCAGAACTGCACTACCATGGCTACAGTCACCATTTCACATCCAGTTGTTACATGGGTTTGTAAGGAGGCCAATAAGGCACATTGCCTAACATGAATGTGTTGTGTGTTGCAGTGTGTTTCACTGCCCCATGATAGGCCTCTACCCCTCAGGTATATTATGTGTGCTGTGTGGATGACATTTGGGATACTGGAGTGTGACTTTACAGAGGGTTTGTGAATACTTCATGTGTAGCATGTTAACATGTTCTGTGTATGACATAGTACTGTATGTTGTGTGCATGCGTATCGACTCTGCCTATCCAATGGTCACTACAGTGTAGCCACATTTGTTTGAGATGGTCTGTGTATTGCATGTGTTTGAGGCAGCTAATCACATTACTGAGATATGCGTAGTCTCACAGCAAACATGCACAGCATGCATTATGCGTAGGTGTGTTACATGTGTACATGGCCTACACCTTAACTATGACATGCACTTTTTATTTGCAATAATAAATGTAGAGCACACTCACCAGCATGTGTCCGCTGCCTTGCTGTCACACCAGAGGGACCTACATGGATATGAGACAGTTTGTCAGTGTCGACAACTGTGGCATTGCTACTGTGGGTTTGCAGTCTTACAGTAGCACAACAGTTTACATTCACAGGCCTACAGATTATGTTCCAAATGATCAGTATTGCACAACAACAGGCTCCACATCTTCTAACTACACAGTACACATCTCACATATGCATGATCTACCAATAGAGGTAACAGTAGTCTACAGATATGCCATGTTACCTGCACGCTCCATGTGTTCTTGCTGGGTGGCTCCAACCTCCATTAAGGTAAATGTCTGCTGTTGTTGTTGTTGGGCAGGTGCCACCAGGCTCAGGAGCAGCTCATCCACTCTGGTGAGGGGGGGTGGATGTTAACCCCACCACCTATTGCAAGCTGTTGTCTACGGACATCAGAAGGACGCTGCTGGACATGTCTAAATAAATCACTGGAGTGATGGCATACCTGCTCATATGTCCGGTTATGCATGCCTATGTCATTTACCCTCCGGACAACATCTTGCCACAGTGCAGTACGCTCATGCTGGTCTTGGCTGGTTCTCGAGAATAGTAGGCTGTAGTGCTGAATCAGACAGATAGTAATAATGTCATCCTCAGCACTACTGTAGCTGGAATTACGATGGTGGGCCATGATCCCTGGAAGACAAAGAAAAAATATGTCTGAGCAAGTCATATGGCACACAACATTATACAGTACAGATATCACTGAACTGCCATATATAGCAACCTATTAGCTGACTGAGATTAAACACTTTCAATACCATTTATCAGTGCTCACCCCACAACTGCTTGAAAGTGCCTGGCATGCTCTATATAATAAACCATGTTCTGCACAGCAACAAAATAAAATCACTATATAAGACTATACAACAGTACATGGCACACTGTATGCGACACAATGCACCACCTAGCCACAGAAGGTATAGATCAAGCGAATGCATAAAGAAATATGTCATCCATTGCAATGTTTGTAAAGTCCAGTTACAGTATTACCATTATACCACACAACTTGTTGATGGCAAACTAGTGGCCAAAATATGTGCACAATTGTTGATATAGGTGGCATACTGCCGTAGTAAACTATAAATGTTGCTAGATATGCAGTTATATCTTGTAACACACATATGACAGAGGACATGTTACAGGCATACCCACACACACATCAGACATAATTACAAGACGAAAAGGTATGGCAACCCAGATAAGCTTTACGTGTATACCATACAGTACTGTGTGCCAGTACTTACAAAACCTTAAGCCTGAGGAATGTAATTTGTGAGGACTACAGGGACCACACAAAACAGTGGTTCCAAGCAATGTGGACATATACTTTGCTGTTTAGACCTACAGCTTCAAGTAGTACTACAGTTCATACAGGATTTGGATTCAACATCAGTAACAATCAATAAGCATACATGTAGTGCTTTAGCCACCAATGACACACCCCAGTTAACACCAAGAGACTACATCAGACTATATGCCACAGTGCTTTATCTGCCTAGCAACAGCATACACAGCTTTTGCTGGGATCAAAGCAAAGACACATAATACCATGACAGAAATAGTTTCCCACTAAGCTATCCCACAAATACACATCTTTGACACATTCACCAACACATTGACCATCACACTCAGTCAACTTTACATAAAATCTATTGCAACAAGTAGATGTGGGTGTGTATGACTATATATGAATCTCTCTCTCTCTCTCTCTATATATATATATATATATATATATATACACACACATACATATACACATCCATTGGTGTACATATACATATAGGCACATATACAGTCTTTCATGGTGGGAATATCAATTATACAAAGGATGTGAGGTATACAGTAATGTAATAATATCGCACAGTCTTGTGAGAAATATATTGAAAGTGTTCTCAGCCCAGGTAGCTTTAGCAGGCCTCACTGGTACAACATTGCAAACTGAACAAAACACACACAGTGTTTAACCACCACATGTCATATACCAGCACTGTATGCTGTCTTGTTTGTCACACACTAAAACCTACATACAAATATGCACATAACAACCTTCACCAACATATATAAGTCCACCCTTCACAAACAGTTGCAACATGTTCCTTGCTCTATGCACATATACAGATGTTAATATATATGACACGAATATATCTCTCCGTATGTGTGTGCCATACACACACAAGGTCCACACTGTTGTAAGTCCCTGGACCTCACAGCTGAACTGTTGGGCCTTGCTGCAACATGAACAGGTGCCACATGTGAACACACAGTAACATTAGAGGGGGTATATAGCTACAAATGCTAGATTAGCATACTAGCCTGGTACAGCAGTTGCCAATGCTAAGCTAAACTTTAATATGACTATCATGCATGTGTTACTCTGTCACAACCATGTTTATATGAATGTTTGCGCTAATCCCCCAAACAGCCATTGTCCACACTACTGTAAAGAACACAGATAACATGGATCAGATGTTTGACATTTAATGCTGAGCTACATATTTCATAGTTATGTCCCACTGCACACAGCTACACACTGAATTGTCCATGGCAGTAGTTAAGCAGGACATCTGTGCATAGATATGTACTACTGCCACATATGAATGGTTCACATTATGTAGAGTAGTCTTCAAAAACATCTACTACATGCCAGTAAATACATATCTGTTACATACCTTTCCTTTGTATGAGTTGGTATTATTTATTTTCTGTTTTCCTTTTGCTTTTCACTGTCTCTCTCTCTCTCTCTCTCTCTCTCTCAGTCTCTGCAATAGAGTGATTGAGTTTGTGGGCAGCAATTACAGCCTGCTTGTATAGGTATTTGCACATGTGCATGTGATGGCCTCTGCACCAATTGGTGGCCACCATTTGCTAATTGCATGCAGCCTGCTGTGTGGTAATTGCAGTAATCACTGTCATAGCAACCCAATGCTATAAATTGCTAACTCAGGTAGGCATAGCCCTTTCAGCTTTCCAAAATGGGGATCATGCTTGTTTGCTGTGGACATCGTTGTTTAAGTCAGAAGGTTGGTATAGTTCTTATATCTGAAGCCAGGGGTATAGCCAGTGATTTGAATGTTGTACTCAGACCTGAATGTTGCTGCTTCCAGTACACACTTGTCAGTGTAGAATTGTACTCACCCCTCCAAATGCTAACACAAGATACATGGGAGTATGTACTTTCTTTTCTAATTATACAATTAACTGCCATACAAAAGTAGTTATTGAGATGTATTCTTTTGGCACATGAACTGTTTGTGAACTGCTATACTGTGAATATTAATTTACTCACTTCTGAACAGTTTGTGCTTTTTTAGTGTTAACATTAGCACAGGCTGCTCAAGAAAACTGGACAAATTTCAGTACTGAGTATGACTACCTACATCCTTGGTAGACCCTGAACACACAGGTATATTGTACATTTGGGTAGGGGTGCAGAAGTACAGAGAACATTATGTATTATTGTGTGAATTTTATCTTGCTGGACTTAAAGGGTTGCTGTGTACCTGTTAGTTTATCAAGGCAAGTAGTATGTCTGCGTAGCTCCCAACTGTGGACCTATCCAGATGGTAGCCAGAGGTTAGCCTGTTATTCTTTGTCTGTGCACCACACCAGTCTTATCAGCACTGGAACAATGGCATTGTCACAGTTGGTTGCTACCAGTACATGGCTACATCCCTTAGTATTTCAGTGTTGTACTCCTACATAAGGGTATGCTTCTGGAACTCCTTCCAAAGCTATTTGCACAGTGTGTAACAGCAGAAAAGCTGATATGCCTGTGTGTTTCTGCCTCTGCCAGGCCTCTGAAACACTCAGGTACATATTTGAACAGACTCAGAGAAAAGTAGGTAAAAGTGAGGTACACCTTTAAAATATTAGAGACATTTAGTTGAAACTTTGAGAGAACCAGAGCATATGGATTAATACACCTTTTCTGAAGTACAAGCAGAGTCTAACTCTTACTTATTGTCATTATTCATTAAGTGTAATTCCCCACTTTTCTGCCTAATGTCAGTACTTTTCAGAGGGATTCAGAGGGACACAGCTAAAATTTGTTTCAAAATCAGGGACATGCCTGAAAATTAGTCACAGTTGGGAAGTATGGCCTCTGCCCTAATCAGATATGCCAGTGTTTGTCCTGCTATGATACTGTGTGGGGGTTGTAAAGTGCTGCTGTAACATTATTTCCTGCTAGAATGGCTGGTTCTCTTTTCACAGTCATGTAATGCAATTCCACAACAACTGCTGGTAAAGATCCACAGAACAAGATTTGTGTTATGGCATTCCTATTTTTCCTTTACATTCACTCATTCTGATGCATGATATATTTATTTCAGCACCAGCTTGTTGTATGTCTACCGTGGCTTAGTGGTACTTCATGCAGTCTAGTGTGTACAATGTCTGGGGTTCGAGACTGACAGAGGTGTTTTATTTTGCTGCTGAGCAGAACAAGGGCCCTGACATACAGAGTGACTAAGGCACTTTTAAGCAGTTGTAAGCGGGTTTGCGCAATGCTTAGTAATGCTTAGCTAAGCGCACACAAGCGCACACAGGCGCACACTCACACAAACCCACTAACTACTGCTTAAAAGTGCTGTTAAGAGGAGAAACCAAGCACCGGACAGCTCTGGGTAAATCCAAAAGTTTATTGAAACAAACACACTCTGTTTTTCTCCTCTTAACAGTGCTTTTGGTTGTTTACTGGTTTTTGGGATTGCACTGTTCTTCTACACTTAGGTTTACTGCTTAAAAGTGCTTACTCCGGCTAACCCCCGCACTCATATCTTTGAAAGAAAAGAAAATGGGGAGCTAGGATAGTGGTGAAAAAGGGGCAAAAAGAGGGAAAGACAGTAGGGAAAACAGCTCGAGATGTGCAGGACGGGTGTAGGGAAGGTCCATAGCTGCCCATTTCTTTAACAGCAACAGCTGTGCATATGCAATAAATTTGGAGGGAAATATGAAACCTTCAACCCCTGTGAGAGGGGTGAGGACAACAAAGTATGTTGTACTGCCAATTAAATATCAGTTTATGTGTCCAATGGACATGTGTGCAAAATGGGCAGCTATGTATGGGGTGTAGTTTTTTTTTGGGAGCAGATTGCCTTTTTTTCTTTTTTTCTTTTTTTTCAGGTGAGAGTGGAATGTGGGGTAGGGGAAGTAGGTATATTTGGGGAGGTAGGTTGGGGAGGTAAACATACAAGACAAACAAGACACATATGGGGCAGAATATGACACATGTGGTGGGTGAACACCATTGACGGGGAAGGATGTTTGGAAATCGCAAGCCCATGAGCCCACAGATGGCAACAGTGGGACTGAGATCCACACCCATGGGCAGTCACCACTGCATCTTCACAGCCCAGAGGGTGGCTGTGCTGAGGGGTGTGTAGGAGGGGCAGGCTCATTCGTGAGTTGCGCCACTCGTGCCTCAAGCTGGCGTAGAGGATCAGCGACAGAACACTCGATCTCCCTACGCACCACAGCCCGGACCGTTTGGAGGGTGATAGGTGGTCCTCATATGCCCACGCTTGCACGGGGGGGACAAGCCCCATCCCCTGCAGCGCTTCCACCTGAAGGTGGCACAGGGCCAATGGAGGAAGAGATCCCAGCTGAGGTGGGACAGGTGGGTCCGCTGGGACTGGCCTTCCCATACGTTCTATGTTTAGGAGGAGTTAATGAAAATATGGGTTAGTAACAGTCAACAGCATTCCCAATTAGTTATAACAGCATGCAGAAGTATTCCCATAACACAACACACCAGAGTTCCAACAGTTGAACAGCAAGCATGACACATGCATATATGGAACAACAGTGGACATTACAACAGCATGCAGGTTTAATTGATGGCAACAGGCCACCGATATTGTGGTATTTGAACAGGGCACATGAATCGAAATAAATGCAGATATTTATAAACCAATAGGACATATGTCCCAACAAATGTTTTGAGATTAGACATACCCATTGAGGTGTGGAATTGCATTTTATGCACATACAGTAGGGTGGAAAATGATAGCTCCATTAACAACTTATATATCCTTCTAGTTTACACTACATTCCTATTAACTGCAGTTATATGTCCCCTACATGTATTATTACACTACCCAATTTTCCTTAAATCGTGAAATGGGTTTTGCTAGATCTTTATATACATGGGCTGTATCTGACATACAAACTGTCCGGGATGCAAATGTTACTGCTACATATTTTGTGAGTTGCTCAGACACACTACTGCTGAGATGGTACACTGACAGCTCTACTTTCCTATACTTATCTAGATATGTTTAGGTGAAATTATCAGTTATATGTTAACAGCTTCCTACATTTCTGCCAGCACAATGCCATTTCTGGGGAACACAATACCAAGCTACTCATGTGCCAGATTAACCTGTACATGCACATGAACCAACAGTTGAGGACTGTAAATATGCTTAAAAGCTACTGGCATTCCCTTCATCCACTTTATATGGGCCTACCCAACTGTGTGTTAACAGCGCTTAATACAACAGTACTATTTCTATAATGCAAAAGTACAACAACATATCAAAGAAAATGACACAGACACACTCCAGGACTTATACCTTTATTAAAGACTTAAAGCACTTTTCTAGAGGCTCTCTCATTTATTTTATATAATAGTTAATGCAGAATAATTATTAGAGAATTATTTTACCTTTACTTATTGTGTTAAAACACTTTTTTCAGGCTCTCTCATTTATTTTACAAAACAGTACAAGCAAAATAATTACTAACCTGCCTGGTGGCGCAGCCTTAGTAGCCTATCTGCATAGGCTTGCTGATTCGCAGCACGGACACCTGCAGCTGTGAAGTAAATGAAGTGATATTGAGACATACCTATCCATAGTATACACTAGAATAGCAATTCTTACATACTTAATTCCATGGCTACTTACTCAGTAGTGGGGCATTTTCCATCTCACGGGCCTCCTGGATCAACTGGTTCAGTTGATCTGCCTTGCATCTCTTCAGGTCTGCGTGGTGGTGTCTGACCTGCTCACCAGTCCGAGGGACACCTGCAAGACAGTCTCAGGCTTCCGCTTTGTATTGGGTGCCCTGGTACTGGCTCTGCAGGAGTCTATCCTCATGATTATGGACAAGAAGCCAAACCATTACTTTTGTCTCCTCAATGCCCCAACATTGCGCTCGAAAATGAGAGCCCTCTCCAGCACCGGCCATTGCTGCCTGCAGATGGGAGCTACAGCCAGTTATGGTAAGTATTCCCGCCTATGGAGCTTAAATATGCATCATTTCCCACACTTATTTGTGATTGGCCAGTTTTGAAAAAACTCAGCTGAAGGTACACCTGCTTAGCAATGGGTAAACCTCCATTGATATGTATGTGTGTGTTGAAAGTGCATGCTTATGAAAAGCTGTCATGGCTTAGTGGTTCAGTACTGTGATTATGGTGCACAGTATCCCAGGTTCGAGGCCTGTCATTGCTTTTTATTTTACTACTGGCCAGACTGGCTAGGAGGTGTGGCTGTGTTTTACCGACTTTGCTCAACTTTACCCGACGTTGCTCTAGGTTGCTCTACATTGCTGTACGTTGCCCGACGTTGCTCTAAATTGCTCGATGTTGCTCTACATTGCCCAACATTGCCTGACATTGCGCTGGTTAGTGCTGTGCACAGCTACACGCAAACATCTTCTGTTTGTGCTCATTTGTGCGATGCGCAGCTCCACGCAAAGCTATTGTGCTAGTTAAAGCAGTGCTCAGCTATGAGCAATTATATTTAAATATGCTTAATACTGGTAAACTTTGCTTAGCAGTGATTCACATTGCTTAAGATACGCTAATTATGCATCCATCAGTATGCATAACCATTTCACTTTCTTATATATATATATATATATATATATATATATATAAATATATACATATATATATATATATATATATATATATATATATATATATATAGCGTGTATAATCGTAAAGTACCTGCTGGTTGTCACTCCATGGATGGATAAATAAAAGCTGACCACTGTTCAAAGATAAAATTAGTGCGATACAAGTCCATAAAATTCAGTTGCACTTAGAAAGATTAGTGTGCCTATACCTTTTAGAACTAATTGTCTAATTAATTTAATTATCTTTTAAGCTTGTGTATATATATGAGTCTATGTGATTGATTGTTTAGAGGTTTGAAAAAGCTGTAAGCGAAAGCGCTCACCACAATAAACTATTCTCATTTTGTTACTTCGTTTCATCGTTTCTGGGACTGAATAGTCTGACTGTGTGATAATAATATTGAATTACGTGGGGCTATGTTCTTGAGACTGAATAGTCTTTCTAAGTGCAACTGAACTTTATGGATTTGTATCGCACTGATCTTACCTTTGAACAGTGGTCAGCTTTTATTTATCCATCCATGGAGTGACAACCAGCAGGTACTTTAAGACTATACACGTTATATACACTGGCATTTCTATTACTCACATTATATATATATATATATATATATATATATATATATATATATATATATATATATATATATGTATGCATATATAAGGTATTCACTACTACATAGGCCATTTCAATGCTTTTTACTAAAATTTAAATGATAAATTATTTTTATATACAGATTTCCAACAGAAAATAGAAAGGGGAGTGGTGGGACTCGAACCGGGAATGCTTCCTCTTTGTGCGAAGGCTCTAAAACTTAATATGCTTAATATGCTTAATTTGCATATACGTTTCTAATTATCTTTTTCTATGTCTAAACTGCTAACTGTAGCTAAGCAATGGGCAAACCCACGCAAACACATGCAAATACGGGCAGCTATATCGGGAATAATAAAAAAAAAATTAAAGTTTTACATTTTATAATTGTACAGGGGTTTAGAATGTGGGGGAGTGTAGTGTTGGGTATGTACATATTTGAGCAGACTCGCTCATGTAGGTTGACATTTCCCGATTGAGAGACTTGCAGGGGCGTGGATTTTTGGACTGCTCGGCAGTCCGACATGCCCCCTGCACTCGTGCACGCTCCGTGTTAGCCTTAGAGTTGAGGCAGCGAGCACTCATTAATATGCATGGCGCGCTGCCATCTTACTCTTAGACTGGCATTTCCGTGTAAGACTAATCTAGTCTTACACGGAGGATTAGTGAATCCTGGGGCATGGATTTACTGAAGGCTACAAAGTCTAAAACTAGTGCCTGGTATTACTGATTGAAATTATTCATGGTTTACAAGGACAGGAAAAGGGAGACAACATTGGGGATGTTCTGACAACACATGCACATGTGGTGTGTGTGTGTGTGTGTGTGTGTGTGTGTGTGTGTGTGTGTGTGTGTGTGTGTGTGTGTGTGTGTGTGTGTGTGTGTGTGTGTGTGTGTGTGTGTGTGTGTGTGTGTGTGTGTGTGTGTGTGTGTCTGTCTATCTAACATGATGTGGCAACTGCTATTGTTAACTACCACAGGAAAGTGCTGATCTGCACTCATGATATTTAACAGCAATTCAAAGACATTCAAATTAGCCTGTAATGATCTTTCCTGTAATGTGTCTCTGAATTATGAAATACAACATTGCATAAACAGGGTGTTTTTATCACAGCCCTTACATGTGCACTGGGTTTTTTTTTCTGAATTCCTGAGAATGTTGAGTATTATTTTGGAGATTCCGAACATAGTTAAAGACGGCTTTTTGGTCATCCATGGAGTAGGTGGTGATATTCGGTTTGTACCTGGCATTGCACATTTTGATCTAATGCCTGAGTTATTTGCTGACCTTTCTGAGTTCCCTTGTAGAATGAGGGAATTTGAGTTTATTCCTTCATGTCAGAAGCTTTTTTTTTCTTTTATTGTGGAGTGGGTTTTTACTGAGCTACCAGGGGATGGTGTCACTTAAATTTGCCAGCATACTTGAGACAGATGGTTTGATGCAGGAATTAAGGTGGGGTAAATGTATTTAATTTAAAACTTTTATTCCAAATAATATAGCACTAAAAGTTTTAAATTAAATACATTTACCCCACCTTAATTCCTGCATCAAACCATCTGTCTCAAGTATGATGGCAAATTTAAATGACCCCGTCCCCTGGTAGCTCAGTAAAAACCCACTCCACAATAAATAATATAGCACAGTGAGCCACGGTGGTACGGCAGTAGCATTGTTACCTCACAGCAAGAGGTTCTCCCGTTCGATCCTTGGCTGGGCTTGGGAGTGCCTTCTGTGTGGAGTCTGCATGTCCTCCCGCCGTTGGGTAGAGTTCGAAAGACATGCATGTGTAAATGGGCGTGCCTTTGTTGAAGGTTTGGCATCGAGCTGGCACCTCGGCATTTTGTAAAAAATCTACTGCCAATCATTAGCGGACTGGAGTTCCGCTGTGGCGACTCCTTACCGGGAAAAGCCGAAAGACAAACAACAACAACATTCCAAATAATATAGCAGAAAAAGTGTTACACATTTGCTAAACAAAACAATACAGTCTCACAATAAAAACAAACTTAGCATTAATAGTAAACTTCTCTACCCTTTTAACTCACATTCATTGAAACAGCATTCAAAGAAAATGCATCCGGCCAGAGGCTGATTAAGTTTACCTATGGACCTTTTTCAAACCATAGGCCCCTTGCACACATTTGGGACCATGTACACATGCATGTGTTCTTTGATTTATCTTACTAATAGTGTTAAATTATATTATTTGTATAATACAGCACTGCTTGATAGGGTACATTTTAAATTTGTAGTTTTGAACATTTTTCCAGTAAACAATGAAACAAATCTTATGAATCAATAATAACAGACCTGCCCAGTTCAGAACATTTCAACCATTAAAGGTCTCTCAAACTTCTGTCATTACAATCCACCAATGTCAGTCAATATGCACAATCTCTGCAGAAGTGCAGAGATCTATAAATAATGAAGAGGTTGCTACTAGCAAACAACTTTATATTTCAGTGTTTCATCTGCAAAGTCAATGCCTGCTGCCCCCCTTTTTCAAAGGGTCTATATCAAAATTCCAAAGAGGTACAATGCCAAATGTGAAAACATCGAACCCAAAATATCGAGTGGTGAAAATAGTAAAGCCCCGGAACATTGAAATCTTACCTAGGGCAAGATTTTGGTGGGCCGTTCCGTGGCTTCACTATTTCCTCCACTCTGGTGCGAGAGTTAGGGACCTTAGGGTTAGGGTACGGGTTAAGGTAAGTGGATAGTTAGTAATGAATGTGTGGTTTACTGTGGGGTTGGGTTTTGTTAAATGTATGTGTGTGGTTTATTTATTTTGGTGTGCTTGTGTTGGGTGTATGTTTCTCGGAACAGCAAAATGTTTCCCTGATGTTTTAAATATTCGAAATTCCAAGTTCAAACATATGGTGTCCGACATTTTGGAATTTCGAATATATGATATAGACCCTTTTTAAACACCTATACTGAATTATCACTTGTGACATAGGCAAACTTAGATTTATGTAAAAGCAATCAAACCATATTAACAGGTTTACATTTGCAGGTACTATACATTATATGTATTGTTATATATCATATAATCAAAGCAACATTATATAAATTATTCAGTGACCACCTTCTCTTAAACCTCATTCCTCCTCCCAACCATTTTTTGCATGAATTGTTACAAAAATTTCCATTTTTTTTAATAAGAAACATCTTTATTAAATTATCACTTATGACATAGGCAATCATAAATTTATATAAATGAAACAAACCATATTGACATATTTTTAGTTGCAGTCCTTATGTATATCACTTATAATCTATCCAGTCATTGTCAGCCAAACATTACATGGCTCATTCAAATCCTGCCTTCGTTTAAACCTTGTTCCTTCTCCAAAACGTTATTTTGCATGTATTGTTCCTATAATTCCCATTTTGTTCTATGCAATTTGCTCCTACCCTTTTCTAAAGATCCCATTTCCATTTGTTTTATTTCTGTTACTATATTCACTACTTCTAAAAATGCTGGTTTAGACCTTGATTTCCATTTTCTAGTAATTGATTTTTTGGCAGATACCATAATTAGACTCAGCAAGTCCTTACTATGGCTAGGCAATTCTGATTCTGTATCATAGTTCAAAAAAATCATAAGTGCCTGCTGCCCTTGAAGAGTAAATTACCTATGTTACCTTAAAAAATGGTAAGCTGCTAATACTGCAATAGGGAATGGATGGCAACAGGTTCATAGTTACATGGCATCTCATCCAAAGGAGGACACACTCAGGACTGCAGCACCCCACCTCACCCTTAAAGTACAACACAGTATCAGCAATCCATCTACATGGTGTGGGAGCAGAACCCACAGACTTCTGCAACACAAGCAAGTATGCTACCTGTTGGGCTACTAACAATGCCTTTCAAATTCTCTAGCACAAACAGCAATGACTATTTGCTAAACAAAACAGATGCACATTGAAAACAGACTTAGCATGAGCAGCAGTAAACTTCTCTTCCCTTGAAGCTCACAATTCCTTGAAAATGTACTGAAGCTTCTAATTCCTTGAAAGGGTACTGCAACTCACATTACAATTACTTGAAAATGTACTGAAACTCCCAATTCCTTAAAAATGCACTAAAGCTAATAGTCTGGTAGTTGGTGCAGATGATTTAAGCTGTTGTCTCCTGTAACTAAGGTACAGAGCTTGAGACTGGTTAAAGTAGCTAACCTGTCACCCCTGACTAGGACATTACATGCACAGACACACACACACACACACACACACACACACACACACACACACACACACACACACACACACACACACACGCACACACACACACACACACACACACACACACACACACACACAGTCCATGTTTACTTCTTAGTTCTCCGGTAACCCCCTTCATCAGGACAAAAAAATCCATGCTGGTCATTTTCAAATTTTGTGCGCTCTGCTCTGTTGGAGTTTAAATGTGTGTTTGTCATACTAAAGACTCATGCACAAATACTGCTAAGGACATACTCTGCTTGTATCCTTAAAGACAAAATGCAATGTACGCAGAGTGTGTTATTAAAGACGTGGGCCTTGGTTGCCTAGTGCTGGATCTGGCTCTGGCTCTATACCAACTCTGAGATCATACTACAGTGGAGAAAAGGGCTAATGCCCCAATCCCCACTGTACCACGATCTCAGTACAAACAGTTTGATGTTACATAAATATGGTCTTGGCCATAAGTTGTTTGATGTTTTGGAATGTCAATGAAACAATATGGATCTGGAAAAGGTACTATCTGGTAAAGGGACTCAGTATTTATTAACTGAAGGAACTAACGTACATATTTTATATGAATGCTTGCCAGTTGATGGATGGGTAGTTGAAATCACAGAGGATAATTATGTTATGTTCTGTACTTAAGGACTTGTTGAGGTACGTTACTTGGACAGTGGGTGACATAGAGGGAGTTCTTCAGTTTGCAGTAGTTGGACTTACTTATTGACACAAGGATAACCAGAAGTTTAAGGTCATCATTTTGTTGGATTAGCCATGAGGTAATGGGATTTTGGGTGAATATACTTATGTGTCCTCTTCAGATACTTCCTTCCTTCCTCACCAGGTCTGCACAAATGATTGGTGTTAAATCCAGTTAAAGAGGGAGTTTTTTCACTACATTAGAAAAAAGTTTTAGAAGGTATACAGATGTGTATGGGCTTAACATTTGGGCAGTTTCTAGTTTAGACTTCTGGCATTGAGCAAGAAAAATTGATACAAACCTGATGGATTTTTTTTTTTTAAGTTTGAAGTTCTATGAGACTGCATGTGCCTAAAAACGTACTATGAGGGCAGAAAGTGTCTTTGCAAATATGTGGAAGTCTAGAGGGTGAGAGCTGTAGGCCATGCCTGGTGTAACAGTTAGGGTGGATGAACATCTCCAACCAAGCTGGCACACATTAGATCCGCCTAGAAAGACACTGATTACTGAGGCAGTTGTTAAAGTCAGTTATATTCTGCTTGTATTAGGACAGCATTTGTGGTGATGGCAAGGTTGTTCATCACGGTTAATGACAACTTCAGAGTTAGAATACATTTGTAGGTGGTATAAGGCAGTGCAGCACACCCCCACATGGGAATTGTAGTGTGCTGTGGTGGGGCTTCATCCCCTTTTAAAGAACAGTTCTTTGTATTGTGCTGAAATAAGAAAGTCATCTGCTTCTGTTGCACTGATTTACTAGAAGGGACCACTTATCTGACCCTTTTCACATCAGGGAAGTGACTTATTCTAGCTTTTAAGCTAATAGTTAGATTTATGCATCTGCTAGTTTTTTTTTTCATTTAGGACTCCTATATCAAAACCCACCTTCTAACTCTAACTCTGTGCATCATCTCTGCACTCACAGCATTTGCCCTCCTACTCCTCCTTAACCCCCAAATTTTAGTTATTTGCAACAATTTCTTGTCCTCAGTTGTAATCCACTGTTAATGACCCTTAGACTTAGGTTCATAGATTAGTACTAGGCTAACTGCCCTTGCAAACCATTTTAAGCCTAGCTAATTTATCCCTTGTGGGACTTAAACCCTGCACCTTGTGTTTGTAAGGCAAACACCTTAACCATTAGACCACCCTCCCAACCCCAGAATAAACAGCCCTTGTAGGTCTTGAACCCAGAACCCATACACTATAGTCACAGCACTTTACCACTAAGCCATCACAGCTGCTAGATTTTTACTACTATTATTGTGGAATGTAAAATTTCAATCATTCACTGTTAATGACCCTTAGACTGTACAGTTGCTTGATTTTACCATTATTATTATTATTATTATTATTATTATTATTATTATAGAATGTAGAATTTTTTTTATTGTAGAATGCTGCATAAAGCTGCATGACGTCTTTGCTTTGTATGTGTATATGCTAATATGTTTATCATTGTTACTGGAGCTTTTCTCCCCGGGCCTCCACTGAAAACGGGCTTTTTTAGGCCCACTAGACTTCCCTGGTCATCAAACTGAAATAAATAAAATACATTTTCTTGCACTTTGCTTTTTGAGAGATGGTGTATTTGAGTGTTCTGAATATTTATTTCCTATTATCTAGTTAGCGCCACTGCTTTCTGTTATCGGTTTGCTTGTTTTTGCCTCATTTAATTAATGCTGCACTGATTTGCTAGAAGTAACCACTTACCCTTCAGACAGGAGGGAAATGACTTTTCCTAGCTTTTAAGCTAATCTGAGACTTGTATGTCTGTTGATGGTTGCTTCTTTTTTTTTTAAATATGGGACTGTTTTTACAGTTTGCAGTGTTCCTTCGATATTCTGAACATTCCCCTGTTGTTAACCAGTGGCCAGTCGTGCTATTTTTTTTTCATTTGGGGCTGTTTTTGCATTTTGTTCTTGCAGCAGAAGAGGTTCTGAATGTTTATTTGCTGTTAGCTTGTTAGCATCATGAGTTTCTATTGGCTGTTTACTTGTTTTGGCCTACTTTAATTACTACTGCACTCTGGATTTGTGTTTTTTTATGCTGAGCTGCAACATGCTGCACACTGTCCACAACCACACAAACCCATGCACTACAGTAGTTAGTGGGTATCTGTTGTCTTCATCCTACAACTGGAATCCTGCAGTCATAGCCGCCCTTAGGCATAGGCCAACTAAGCAGCTGCCTAGGGCGCCGCCCTTAGGCATAGGCCAACTAAGCAGCTGCCTAGGGCGCCGCCCTATCAGGGGAGCTTTTCCAGTATTTATTTGATGTAGGTTGTCAGAAAAATATGTATTAATTAATGTGTGTGTGCTTAATGCTGATTAGAGACTAAATAAGTTAACACGTTTTTCATTCTATTTTATATGTACTGTTTTATATACAGTTGAGTTTCATATGAGACTAAAAGATGCTTTTTGAAAGTGCAGTGTGTTTTCTGAAACTTGCAAGATGCCCTCTGACCTAGTAATTGCTAGCACAGCGATATTCATGTTTATGCCTTTTGGAAATGTACTTGAGAAGCAGGTGATTATCTGCTAGGTCAGGAAGAAATGAATGAACAATGCTATATTCTGTAATGTAATGATTTTAAACAATCAGCTCTGTTCGAAGTATGAGAACATGCACAGCTGCAGAAGTTAGAGATAACATAAACAAAGGACTGTTAGAGAAATGAACTGCAATCTATACTTGCTTTGTGCTCGAATTAGCCATAGTGCCTTGAATGGTAACATTGCATATATCTAACTGGTGGTAGCCAAGGCCACATTGTTTTTCTTAGGAAGTTTCTCACAAAAATTGATAGTACCAGCAGAATATTGTAAAAACAATCACTACGAAATGATGATGACAAAACTTGTGATTCACTACGTCAGCTTCGTAGGCAATGTCTTATTAGAAAATGTATAAAAATGCCTGCATTTCCTGATTCTAGTTAGACAAACTCTGTATTAGCACGTTTTTGTCTCCTTGCTGCAAGATTAAAGTGCCCTAACCTGAACCTACCGTGTATTGATCATTTTTAAAGTATATTTTTCCTTTGACAGTTTGGTCCTTCGGACCAGAAATATCTCTCACTCTAGGCTCAGGTCAGAATTGGGCCCGGTGGCATGTACCCGTACGGAGAAGTGGCCACATCGGCTCTTCTGCTTTGAAAGACATCCGACTGAATTGTCGTTCAGAAGAGGCCAGCCACTGTTTCTGATCTGGGATTGGAGGACGAGTCAATGTTCTGGTGGATCAACACACGGAGGGTCAGGTAAGGAGGAATTTACCTTTTTTCTGTTTTAGATCAGGGACTTGTTACAGTATTGTTTTGTCAGGGAGATTTGCATGTGCAGATCAGGGACAAAAAGATTGCTGTCTTGTCATAGATCAGGGAAACAGAATAGCTAGGCAGTTATTCTAGATAAACTGTGAAAAGGTGTAAAATCGTGGTACCACGTGATAAAAAGGGTTACGTAACAATTTCTAACTTAGCTAAGGCAACATGGGAAACCAGTGCATGAAAAGTTCCCGAGACCCGCCCTTAACCAAAGATGCGAAATATATGCAATTACAGCGTGCCGATAATGTTAGGTATTATACAAAATGGGTTGATAAATACAAATTTGATAGTAATTTAGATAAACCTTCACTTATTAAACTTGTTAGACAACTTAAAACAGGCGCGAAAGGTCAGCTAAAAAAGCAACGACAATTAGGAGTCCCTCAGGCACACAGGTGGCTTGAGGAAGCAAACCGCAGGGAACAAAAGATTAAAAATTCTAAAGCAATGTTCTTAGACAAAGAAGACAATAACTTGGTAATAGCAACAGCCCCTCCTCCGCTTCCCTTACCAGAATATGAAGCGAGTGGACAAGCTGATCCACCTCCGCTATACTCAGCTGTTCCCGCAAAACCAAAACTGTTTGTCAGAGATCCTATCGAGACCAGGTCTCGAACATGCAACTTAAGAGGGGATATTGAATTATATGAAATGACTAAAAATTCACAAGCTATGAGTGAAGAAGAGATATGTCCACTCATAGAAGTACCAAATCCGCAGGCAGGACAGGCAGGACAGGACCCAACTCTTCTAGTATATAGACCGTGGACACCAGAAGACATCCAGAAAGCCACAGAGGGACTTTCCCATCCAAAAGTTAATTTTAGAAAATTCTTAGAAGACTTACAGGGCATGAGGTTAAGTTACCATTTGAATTGAGAGGAAGTAGAGAAAGTAGTTAGACAAATTGTAGGTCCAGATTGGCACATGATCAGTGGCAACTGGAATCCCCGTGACACAGAGCTTAGACCACTCCCACATAGTAACGCAGGACTGGACAACAGAGTGAAAGGTCTGACAGACCAAATCTCTGAGAAATGGAAGCCTAGGGCTGATTGGACTTGCATTAATCAGTGCATACAACAAGAAGGTGAAACTGTTGATAGATATTATGCCAGATTATTAGAATGTTTTAATAACCATTGTGGAATGCAGGTACCTGAAGACCAAACACATGATTCCCCATATGAGCAACAGTTAAAGAATGCATTTTTAAAAGGCAGTATTGCACCAATTAGCAGCTTTATTACAAAGCACATGGTAGATCATCGTACAAGTAGATTACAGTCACTACTTGAATATGCAAGACATGCCGAAAGGCATTTTAATAGCAAAAAGAAAAAGAAAGCTCAAGTATTTGCAGTAGAAGACGGATCAGAAGTCTTTATAGTACAAACTGGGAAGAAGGGTAAGAAAAATACCCAGGGAAATAAACAATCTGATAAACGATCAGAGGACTTTGAAGAGAGAAAGAAAAGGGGTGAATGTTTCAAATGCAGGAAAAAGGGACATTTAGCAAGGGATTGCAGGCAAAATAAGAAGGTAGCCATGGAAGATAAGGAGGGTGAGGAATGACTATATGATAGTCAAGAATCACTGGATAGGAATAAACAAGAAAAGACAAATGCAAATGTGATAGAAGGGGTAGAGGATGTGACAGAAGAAATAGAGGATGTAAATGAAATCACAGATAATGAAGAAAATGAAATTTTGGACTTAGCATTATTGAGCCTAGAGTTCTACTTAGCAGACACAAAACCGGAAGTTACACTTCTGGTAGAGGGGAGGGAAGTTAAATTTCTGTGTGACTCAGGGGCTTCACGGACCCTGATACATCCTTCCAAACTACCAGAAAATTCAGAATCACTTGACTACATATTAGTGAAAGCAGCTAATGGACAGCTGTATCAAGAGCCACTCTCCCATAACATAACGATAACTGACCCAGTTTCAGGGATGACCCAGAAAAGCAAAATTGTTGTTTCTGCAAAATGCCCAGTGAATCTCTTGGGCAGAGACCTAATGCAGATATTTGGCATAGCCGTAGTTCCAACTATGCAGGGTATTGTAGCACAGCGACAAATGGATACTTTTGTAGTGCGATCGGAGGGTGAAACATTTTATTGGTACAGCCAGGACTTAGTTACGACTAGTCCAGGGGCAGTAACCGAGGAACTGATGAACGTAGCCATCAGTAAATCCCCCTCTCTTGACAGTGATAAACAGCATTTGTTGCATTGCACTCTATATTACTGTAACAGACCAGGACCTGATAAAGAATATGAGCAAGAACTGTTTAGAAACCATGCTAACAGATTAGTATTACGAAATTTGTACTGGACACAGAAGGAAACAGTGTAGTAAGCTGTTCATTGCCCCAGGAATTCCTAGCACTTTACAAATCTAATCGATTACCACATGTAAGTTTAACTAAAGATAGAAATTTGAAGTGGGCAGATCTAGGAGAAAAAGTCACAAGGTGGGAAAAGCAGACAGAGTTAGAACTTTCCGAACAGGGAGTACAAAAGCAGAAATTAAATTGGATAACGCAGACACACCCAGCTGTACACTCACAGGCAAGTGAGGATAGCTGAGTAGCACTCTTACTAGAGGAAGAGGAAAAAGCCTTACGAGACATACCAGAGACTCTCTGGTCAGCAGGGAAATCAGATGTAGGACTTATTCGTACAGCAGGACCAGTTACTATCACGCCAAAATCAGCATTTAGACCTCAAAAGAGACAGTATCCCTTAAGAAAGGATGCAGAAATAGGAATCAAACCTATAATGGCAGCCTTACTTAAGGAAGGAGTCTTGATAGAATCTCCTGATTCACCATGTAATACACCCTTATTTCCTGTTAGGAAAGCAAATGGAGAATGGTGTATGGTCCAAGATTTACAAGCTGTAAATGACGCAGTTATACCCAGGGCACCTATGGTGCCAGATCCACACACTTTATTGAATGATTTGAAACCTCAACAAAAGTATTTTTCTGTGGTAGATATTAGCAATGCATTTTTCTCAATACCGATACACCCTGACAGCCAATATTGGTTTGCATTTACATTTCAGGGGAAATGGTATACATATACGAGACTACCACAGGGATATTGTGAAAATCCAACAATATTCGCACAAGAAATGGCAAGTAACCTGGCGGGATTTATCCCACCGAAAGGCAGTCAGATTTTACTTTATGTAGATGACATTCTGCTGGCAGCCCCCACCCAGCAAGAATGCAGAGAGGATACCATAGCATTATTACATTTTTTAGTCACTCAAGGACACAAGGTAAACAAGAACAAACTTCAACTTTGGAAAAAGTAGGTTAAATACCTGGGATATGTAATATCCAAAGAAGGCAGGATATTAGATGAAGATAGAAAAACAGCAATATTACAAGCACCTAAACCAACTACCAAGAAGGAAATGATGTCCTTTCTGGGTACTACTAACTTTTGTCGGAGTTGGATTCCAAACTATGCCCTTGGAATCTGCTCCACTGACTAACTTGACATTCAAAAAGCTGATGGCAGCCCAAGATTTATTACAGTGGACACCAGAAGCAGAATCAGCTTTCTGCAAACTGAAACAACTGATAGCTTCTTCCTTAGTTTTAGGATTACCAAACTATCATAAACGATTTTTCCAAACTGTAGACTGTAAGCAAGGTTATATGACATCAGTGTTAACACAACAGCATGGGGACAAACAACGCCCCATAGCTTATTATTCATCACAGCTAGACCCAGTGGCGCGATCCTTGCCCCACTGTGTACAAGCAGTAGTCGCAGCTGCAATGGCAGTACAGGCTTCATCCTCAGTAGTCTTGTTCCACCCTCTCACATTAGAGTGCCTCATGCAGTCGCGATTATTTTACTGCAAGAAAAAGTAGCATATCTTTCTCCTGCTAGACATTTTTCCTGTATGACTATACTGTTGAGCCAACCTCATATGACAATTGAACGATGCACAACTTTGAATCCGTCAACCTTCCTCCCAACCCCTGCAGATGGCAAACTACACTGCTGCCTGCAGGAGATTGAGCAAAAGACACTACCTAGAAAAGATCTCACAGATGTTCCCTTGGATGATGCCGAGGTGACATACTATGTGGATGGCTCGTGCAGGAGGGGTCCTATAGGACAGAATCTAGTGGGGTATGCAGTAGTTTCTGATACAGAGATTTTAGAAGCAAAGTCCTTACCACACAACTTATCTGCCCAAGCAGCAGAATTGATTGCTTTGACAAGGGCATGTACCTTGGCAAAAGGTAAAAGAGTGAACATTTTTACTGACAACCAGTATGCTTTTTCTACTGTACATGTTTTTGCGCAGCAGTGGAAAAATAGAGGGATGATAACATCTACTGGTAAACCAATTAACCATGCGCAATTTATTTTAGACTTGTTAGACTCTATTCAGTTACCTCAGAAAGTAGCTATTTGCAAATGCGTAGCTCATGCCAAGCAACAGGATAGAATTTCAAAAGGTAATGCGAGAGCTGATACAGCTGCAAAACAAGCAGCTTCAGCTTCAGAAGTATTTCTTTTGAGTGAGGAATTACAACCATCTGAGATTTTAGACCTAGAAATGTTAAAAACAATGCAGACACTTACTACAAATGTAGAAAAACAAAAGTGGATAAAACGAGAGCAATCCTTGAGAAGGGACTGTACATCTCCAAAGAGAAGAAACCGATTTTGCCATCTAACTTGTTTAGATATGCAGCTTTGTTGAGCCATGGGCAGTGCCATGTCTCAACAGGGGGGATGGTACAGTTAGTGAATCGAGTGTTTACGACGTATGGATTTACAAACTACACAAAAAATTTTTTGTGTAGCATGCCATGTTTGTAACAAGCATCATGCACAAGGGGCATTGAAACCTAAGCAAGGGAGTTTCCCTACACCACCGTATCCGATTCCGTTCCATACTATTTGTATGGATTTTATAGAGCTGAATAAATGTGAAAATAAGAAGTACTGCCTTGTCATTATAGATATGTTTTCCAAATGGGTGGAAGCTTGTCCAACTAAAAATCCAGATGCAGCTACTGTTGCAAAAGTCCTCGTTAAAGAAATTATTCCTAGATTTGGCATACCGGAAAAGATTTATAGTGACAATGGCACACACTTTGTAAATCAAACTATACAACAACTTAGCCGTTATTTCGGGATTTCTCTAAAAAATCATTGCGCATACCACCCCCAATCTGCAGGATTAGTAGAGAGGCATAATGGGGTTTTGAAAAACAAACTTAGAAAATTGATTAGTGAGACACAAAAGAACTGGGTGCACTGTTTACCTCTGGCACTGTTGAGCATGAGAACTGTTCCAAATGCAAAAGGGTTAACTCCTTTTGAAGTTCTGTTTGGGAGGGCATATTATACACCTCAATGGAAACCTCTCATGCCTGCAGAGCAGGAGTCTGACAGTTCACTTGCAGGGTATATGAGGCGATTTTTGAATAACAAACTTTTGCAGTTAAATTCTGTTTCAGATAAAGAACAAACCAGACCAGCGGAAGCAGCAGTAGCCCCAGGCGCATGGGTCTGGGTGAAGGTGGTGAAGAAAAAGAACTGGAGTTCTCCGAAGTGGGAAGGGCCGTACCAGGTACTACTGTTGACACCGACTGCGGTCAAGATCGCGGAGCGAGCGTCCTGGATTCATTTGACACACTGTAAACTGGTTAAGAACTTTGAACTGGACAAAAACCTTGTTACTGTTGTACAACGAGAACAAAATGACCAGGTATAGAGCAAACAGAGATGCAGAACAACCTCAGAAAACTTGCATAATTATTCTGATAGCTATACTGATAACATTGTTCTTTTTGTTGTGGCCTTTCCTTTTCCCAGCCACAAAAGTTGAACTGATCAAACGTGATGAGCCGACCATAGACTGGCACCCGAACTTCAACACTTATCAGGCAATTACATGTGTGTATGCTGAGACTTTTAATGTTTCGAATTGCTGGATTTGCACAGCCATACTAACAGCATACGGGGGGGGGGTTATTAATGACTGCAGTCCCCCTAGGGGTCAATGAGACCTGGGAAAATTTGGTTTATGACACCGTAGCTATCAAAGCACATGATAAGGTAGCACTGTATTTGCCTGTGACACAAAAGGGAATTGTATGTTTTTATAAGAATGACACAATTCAAGTGGGTTGGAGCAGGTGCAATGTGACTGTACATTACAAATGTTATACCAAAGCAAACAGAATGGATACAGTTTGTAATTCGAATTATGACTCATTTCTTGAGTCCATGCATAAGACTATTGAAGAAGTGCAACGTAATCCTATACTTTTTAAGCAACTGTCTGTAATAGATAGGAAAATGTTTCATGCAGGGCAGCCATTTCATAGCAAAGTAACTACTAAGGTAGAGGATTGTTATTTTGTGTGTGGTAAGAAAGCATATAAATGGTTACCTGAGAATTGGTCCGGCAGTTGTTTTTTGGGGTACCTGGTTCCGGCCATACGACACACTGCAGTTTTGCCTCAGGGAAATATTCGAAATACCCAAGATGTAGCCAAGAAAGCTGTCAGGAAGCCTGAAAATCTAGTGGGACGGATTGAGGTGGGCTGGAAAGACCATCATACTGTGGGTACCAAGCTGACGCACATGGACTTGAGTGATGCTGTCATATCGTGGGCAGGCATATTACCTGCATATGGCACAGTGAAATCGATTTGGGAGCTGTGAAAACTGTCTAAACTTCTCGAAGTAATGAGTAATGCAACTTTTTCTGCTCTTGAATTGATAACTGATGAACTGAATGCTATGAGAACTGTAGTGCTCCAGAACCATATGGCTCTTGACTTCACCCTAGCGGCGAGGGGTGGTACATGTGCTTTAATCAAAGAAGAGTATTGTGTGTATATACCTGATCATCAACATGAGATAAACGACCACCTTGAGGTGATACAGCAAGTGTCGACCATGACCAAACCAGGCCCAAACCCTCTGACGGACATTTTCCAGAATTTGTTTGGGGGGTGGGGTTCCATCCTAATGAACATCCTGATTGCCATTTGTGTGGGATTACTCCTATTAGGAGCATGTATTTGTTGTGGTATTCCCTGCATGAAAAAGTTAATCAAAGAATTTATAGATATATCAGTTTCCGAGACTTTGTATCAAAGTACTGAAATTGAAGAATTGTTAGAATGTGAAACACTTTCATAAGTTTAAACTGAATGACTCTCTTAACTGCAAATCCTGAATGGAAGAGGTTAGGAGAAGAAGCAAACTGTTTATTCTTTTGAAAATAGAATTAAAAAGTATTAACAGGGGGGAAATGTCAGAAAAATATGTATTGATGTGTGTGTGCTTAATGCTGATTAGAGACTAAATAAGTTAACACGTTTTTCATTCTATTTTATATGTACTGTTTTATATACAGTTGAGTTTCATATGAGACTAAAAGATGCTTTTTGAAAGTGTAGTGTGCTTTCTGAAACTTGCAAGATGCCCTCTGACCTAATAATTGCTAGCACAGCAATATTCATGTTTATGCCTTTTGGAAATGTACTTGAGAAGCAGGTGATTATCTGCTAGGTCAGGAAGAAATGAATGAACAATGCTATATTCTGTAATGTAATGATTTTAAACAATCAGCTCTGTTCGAAGTATGAGAACATGCACAGCTGCAGAAGTTAGAGATAACATAGACAAAGGACTGTTAGAGAAATGAACTGCAATCTACACTTGCTTTGTGCTCGAATTAGCCATAGTACCTTGAATGGTAACATTGCATATATCTAACCGGTGGTAGCCAAGGCCACATTGTTTTTCTTAGGAGGTTTCTCACAAAAATTGATAGTACCAGCAGAATATTGTAAAAACAATCACTACGAAATGATGATGACAAAACTTGTGATTCACTACGTCAGCTTGGTAGGCAATGTCTTATTAGAAAATGTATAAAAATGCCTGCATTTCCTGATTCTAGTTAGACAAACTCTGTATTAGCACATTTTTGTCTCCTTGCTGCAAGATTAAAGTGCCTTAACCTGATCCTACCATGTATTGATCATTTTTAAATTATATTTTTCCTTTGACATAGGTAGACCAGGATGGGGGCACTGGGTTGTGTGGTGGGGGGAGCCGTGAAGCCCTTTTGCCTAGGGCACCAGTTGACCTAAGGCTGCTCCTGCCTGCAGTCTAGCCCCTTACATAACTGTGCATCACACAGCAAATCAAATGTTAGTACAACTGATTGTGGCACCTGTATTAATATTTAAATACCTTAAATAGGTATAAAAGTGCAGCAGCTCGCAAGTCAGCACAAATACCTGTGGCACCGGTACTTGTAGCTAATTACTATACCACATTTCTCTTGATTTGTTGCACTTTGGCACTTGTGCTGATGTTGGCATCACATTTTAATTGCTGTACATGCAAAGTCCTGTGGCCCCTGAGTATCACTT
Source organism: Protopterus annectens (assembly GCF_019279795.1). Classification (NCBI taxonomy): domain Eukaryota; kingdom Metazoa; phylum Chordata; order Ceratodontiformes; family Protopteridae; genus Protopterus; species Protopterus annectens. The sequence goes on from NC_056740.1 coordinate 355,008,996, forward strand.
TTGAATTATACTGTGCTTCCAAAGTTCTGAGATATGTGTCTATTCCAATTAAATCATTGCACTGCACTTGTAATGTTCTGTGACACCTGTGCCCCTGCTGGTTCTTTGTATTACATTTGTTGCACTATACTTACTAGTTTTATGTCACCTAGGACTGTGTCCTGTGTCATTTTTTGCTTATGCTGATACTGTTTTACTTTTTGTTCTATGCTGTTTAGTGCTGTAACTCCATTGCATATATTCTGCTTCACTGCTGCCTTGTTGTATCACTTTTAAACAGAAGTATTACATTTGCTAGTCATGTGGCACCAATGTCTGTATGCTGTCTCATATTTGCCTGTGCTAGAACCCTGTATCACTTCTGAATTATTGTATTGTAGTTGGTAGTCTTGTGGCACCCCTGCCTATATCCTGCATCTTTTTGCCTTATTATAGTCTGTGTATTACGTATAAGTTGATAGTCTTGTGACACCTGTACTTGTACCTTACACCTTTCTTCCATATTGCACTGTGTATATTGTATTGCATTTGTTAGTCTTGTGACACTCCTGCCTATATCCTGCATCTTTCTGCCTCTTACTAGAAGCAAACCTATTATGTCACCTTGTTGTTAGAGCTCATCATTCCTCCAGACCATCACAGTGCAACACTAACACTAAGCCTGCATATGCTGAGAAACTAAATCTCTTTCTGTTTCCTAGGCCTCATACACAATGCTTCATGACAATTAAGCCTCTGCAACACTCTGATAACTCACCTGCCAGGCTCACCACAAAACCTCCATCTGATACAGCACAAACAACAACACCTCCAGTTGCCATGAAAAACAAGGATCACTTAAGAGCATAACAACAGAAAACACTGATGCGAATACTGGAACATGGAGAAAGCAATTTTATTAAGTTCTTTCATCCTATTCAACCTAAGGACTTTATCAGAATGGTCCAATAAATCAAACAGAGTAATTAAATAGAGTTAGATATCATCTAAGAGCATACCTAAACCCTTAAGACTGCCCGAACATGCTACTATACACGATAATGTCCAAGACACAGGTGACTCTATAGTCAGGCAGACTGATTCACCCATCACTGTGCTGACCAAATAACCAAACGAATTCTGGAAAGAGGTGAAGCAAGTCAGGAGAAAACTTTGTACAAGATAATCAAACCACGACTGACGGACAAGTGCAGGTACAGTTGCTGAGCAGATTGATGTACCAAAAATGCACAAATAATTGCACTTATGAAAAAAATAAAATGGAGAAAGAAATGCAATAAACCTTTGTTACAGAATGAAACATTCTTGCTTAAGCACTTTTATCCCACTTGTGTTCAGGACTTCATCAGACCCAATCAAATAGCAACGGACCACAATTTAAATAACGTGCCTTCCCTGCCTATCTCATCATGGAATCTAATCCTTAAAGCCACAATACTCTGAAGTGTTAAAAACTAGAATAAAATAATAATAGAATATTAAATCCATGATACACTTAAAAAGTCATAATATAATAAAACCCCACAGGAAACCACAATTAATTCACCCTATAACTTTGTCCTTCTTCGTTTCAGTTCACTCATAATTGAAATACCATCATTATGTCCCGGCAGGTTGGAGGCATCCAGTCTCAATTGCCAGATCATTTCCTGATGCAAAAGATGTTTTTTTGCCAAGTAACCCCATAAACTATGCGGTTACTTTTTTCCAAGACTGAATATTTAAACTTATTAAATTTTACACATTTTGGGGAATGTCTCACTAATGCACTTTTGTCCTTCTTTTGAATGCTGTAGTTATGTTTATATCTTCTTTTGTTTAAAGTATTTTTTTGTCTTACCCATGTAAAATGCAGTGCAGGAGTTACATCTAGCTAAATAAACTATCCTGGAAGTTTACCATTTGTATTTGGCAAGTTTTCTCCCCTTTGTTATAATATCCAAAATCCCTCCTCCTTTATCAGTATCTATGAAGGGGCATTATTTACAACACTCAGATTTTGAGGTTTTGTATGTTGAATAATATACCTCTTGGTGGCATCTCTCTAAAGTATGTTTTATACATCTCCTGTCTTTAAGAATAAACCTGGGAGGGATCCAATGTGCTTAAAAAGGATACTTCTATACTCTCTAACATATACCAGTTGTTGCATGTAATTTTCTTAATGTTGGGGTGTCCAATGTGCAGTGAACTACAATACTGTTATATATTTTTTTCTGTTTGACAGGTTCATCATCCACATTATGGTTCTTGTCCTTATTCTTTATATAATCTAAGCCCTTAACAGGTCCATATCTACTACTTCTTGGCTCTAATATTTGTTCAATATTCTCATTAATAGGTATCTCAGGATACCCCTGCTATAAAAGCATATCCTTCAATTTACCTAGTTCCTGAAGACAGTGATCATCTTTATACATAAGTCTTGAAATTCTAATACACTGATGTTTAATTAATCCCCATGTTTGGTGCATTGGATGAAGTGTAAAAAAGAATTACTTAATGCCGGCTTTCTGTATATAGCTGTCTCCAAGTTATGCTGATTCTCATTCAAAAAATGGATCTCCTGGATGTCAATGTGAGAAGTAAACTTAAAATGCAGTGGTGGTTTCTAATTCACATAAAAATTCTTTGAATTGTGGAAGGTCCCCTGTCCACAACAAAAAATATTTCCAGATATCTAAAATATTTATGGCATAGCTTAAATTTATCCAGCTTAAACACTATGGCATCCTCCCCCACTTCAAAACTACATTGGCAAAAATGGGGGCACATGCGGCCTCCATAGCAATTCCTTGTACTTGTCTGTAGTGTTTGCCCTCAAAATAAATAATTAAATAAAATTGTTCTTTAAAATAATCTCCATAAATTTGTTAATGAGTTTGCTATCAATATCTGTTAATTCATTATATTACACTAATACTTTCGTGAACCACCTTAACCCACACTAACATTCATAGTAATAAGAAACCACTTATCTCTAACTACTAGGTTTCTTATCTTATCAACAAAGTCCCATGAATCCCTCAAAATGTACTGACAGCTAGTTAATATATTCTTGAGCTTTCCATCAATGAATTTTACAAGAGGTTCTGTGATACAGCCTCCAGTAGAGACAATAGGGTGTAAAGGGGTCCTTGAAGGTTGGAATGTATTTTGGGTATAGCAAAAATCGTGGGAACAATAGGGCTTTAAACTTGCAAAAATTGAACAAGCCCCACAGAAACAGCTTCCTACAGTAACAATTCCTCTAAGTGTAAATTAATAACACTGAACGCACTCGGGATTTTATTCAAGGACACCGCTTGATAAGTACTAGTGTCATTCAAAATGTAAACGACCTTGCTGAAATAGTCAGATGTGTCCATTAAAACGTCTCCACCTTTGTCCGGTTTCATGCATCTAATACTTTTGTTAGTTGTAAACTCATCTAAAATAAGTTTCTCACATGGAGATGCCCTGTGTTGTGAATTTTTAATATATTTTGAAAAGAGTTTTATCATTTATTTATTTGTTTTATTTTATTTTATTTACATTTGATTACTGGGTAATGTCCGACTGGGCCAGAAGGCCATTTTCAGCGGAGACATGGGGAGAAAAGCTCCATAAACTTCAACATAGAAAGACAGTGTAAATAACAGGAAATAAAAGTAACTACAATTTAGAAAAATAAGAGTAATGCAGGAACAATGGAGTTACAGCAAAAAAAATGTATTTACATGTTCACATATTCATATGGATAGATATTAGTTTTTTTTTTTTTTTTTTTTTTAGTTAAGTCAGTAGAAAGGAAATTGCTAATTCAGTGAAGAATAAAAGATATAAGAAAGGTCGAACAAGACCGGGTGAGAGGACTCTGTACAGGGATAGTTAGCCTGGGCTAAGTTGTATTTGAAAGTTCTGCTTTTTACTTGTCTTCTGATTTTATTAGTTTACTTCATTAAGCCATTGGTGGTTTGGAGGTTGCTGCCATTTTTTTTCTCTTTGGAATTCATAGTGAGCTCCATTTTAGCTGCCACATTTACTTTCTTGCTCATTTCTTCCTATTTCTCCCAAAATCTTTACCAAATCAACTTGCACTTTCCTGCATATGTAACCAAACCAGCATAATGTGCTCTCTTTGACCTGTGCTGCTGGGGCTACTTTGACTCCTGCTCTGATGTCCTCATTTCTTCTTCTGCCCCACAGTGTACATCCTGCTTCCCATTTCAGGCACTTCATCTCTATCACCTCAAGCCTCCTCAACTGTTCTGCATTTACTGCCCAGTTTTCTGTGCCACATAGAATCACTGGATACACAACTGTTTATTCCACCTGCGCCAGTTTTTTGGCGTTCTTCTATCATATAGCATCCCTGACATTTTGTACCAGTCGGCTGCAGCACCTCTGATTCTAGCTTTGATTGCCTCATTTATTCTTCCCTCCTCCAGAGCCACCCCTCTCAGATACTTGAAGCTGTTGACCTGCTCCACTATTTTCTCTTCTGACTCAGTTTTCAGCTTCTTCTCATTCTCTTCATTTGCTTTTATAACCATTGTCTTGTATGTAGTTATACACCAGCATATTAGTGGATACATTTAGTTCAAACTTCTCCACACTCTCTCCTCATTCCATTCAGTCTATACTATTACATATAATTACCCAGAACAAGTTTTCAAAGCCTTCCTCATTACCCAAAACACTAGCTTCAAGGGTCTTGACAACACACCATGCAATCTCCTTATTAGCATAAAATGCTGCTTCACTGATTTCCTCTCAAAGCTAATCAGTCATAGCCTCTCCAGTGAAATGGACTCAAGGCTTAGAGGACAACTATTGTGGTACCCCTCCATAAGGGCATCCCTTCCACTGACCAGGGGAGCTATGGACCAGTTAGCTTTACCTGCATCATTTGCGAAGTAATGCAATTTATCGTTATGGATCTCATCAGCAATTACAGTGTTGGCTTACAAGTCATTCATCCTGACCAATGTGGCTTTGTGAATGGCAGGTTCTGACTGCTAAATTTGCTAAAAGTCTTTGAGAATGTCAGTGAAGCACTGGATGATAGCAAATCAGAACACACTGCCTATTTGGATTTAGCCAAGGCCTTTGATGCAATCCCAGAGTCTGGTATCATTGAGAAACGGATACAATTAAATATTATCCTTTACATAACTCATTGATTAGCAAATTTGCTCTCAGACAGGACCTGCACAGTCAGGATTGGTGGTGAACTATCCTTGATATAGAGGCCACCAAAAGCATCCCACGGGGTTCTCTCTTGGGGCCATTCCACTTCAAGATATCCAAAGCCTGAAGTCAAAAGAGTCTGGCTAACTAAAAGTTTTTGCGGTTCACTGCAAAGTCAGAACTGTCATTAACTTGACAGATGACATCCATATCATCCAAACAGGCTTAACCCTAACAAACTCATGATGTCAGGACCATGGTCTTAAGCTCAGTACCAAGAAGTGTTGTGTCTGGAAAGCAAGAACACCCCTCTACATACCTCATAAATAATACCCTCTCTGTAATAGATACTGGCATGATAAATCTAGGTACATTCATGGACAACTAACTCCCTTTTGACCACCGTATATCAGCTATCATTAAGCAATTCTACTTAGTGCAATTAAGAATTAAAGGGATATCACCAGACCCGCAGAAGTTATTATCCTTCTTTGCTCCTTGCACTTCAGAACTACAATAGAATATAAAGCACCCTTTGGCATATATCTGTCTAAGCACATTGCCAAACTAGAAGAAAAGTATAATGCTTTCTTTCTAAAACAATAACAGGTATGAGCTCCCTAAGCTACATAGTATGCCTGAAAGTTCTATCAATCCACTCCATTTCCTACAGACTTCTACATGGCTACTTCTATTTAGCACATGAAATTGCAAATTACCCTGTCTTCTTTGATGTTTTACATGTTGTAAAACAGGTAGCAACAGCAATACCCATTCAAGGGATGGAAATCTACTTTGTAATATTAACAGATCCTATTGGCAGATGGATGCTCCCCCAGGGATCCCTTACTTATGTAAAGAACTCCCTCAGTAGCTCCTTAACTCTCTTTAGATCCATCCTGAATGAGTGGAGTGAGATCTATAAATTTTTAGTTCCCTAGACCCTGATGGATAGAGGGAGAAATTAGTGAGTATCTCAGTGGCTGGGCTATTAATGATCTAGGTGACAGTTAGACTAGTATAAACCTATAAGCCTATGGTTTCTTATGCAGCCGTTGTTGCAGATCCTTCTAGACTCAGAAACGACAGCCTCTGCAGTACTTCTCTCTCTCTCTCTCTCTGTTTCTCTCAGCTCTCTGTTTTGAGATATTTAGTGTTTTGTGCCATGCTGATTTTGATAATTACTGGAAACACTTCCTTGTCCTATCATGCTTTGCAGCAATACCCAGCGTCCTCAGAATTTGTGCTTCAGCTTTTAATTCTGAAGACTCTGCTTCTGTTTGAAAAAAAATTTTTTCTAGCATGCTTTTAACAAAAGGTCCCCTGGTTTGATTTATTTCTTTTAATTATTTCAACTTAGTATATCTAGCAGCTGAAAAATAGTCTACCACGTTGTACCATTATTCGAATATTATGTTCCACTGTGATGGAATCATTTCTACAAATCAGTTCATTTTGCTTACAATGTTTTATCTGCTTTTCACTAATTTTTAAGTCATGATCCATAATGATGAGTGAAGTAGCAGAATTGAAGTACAACTGGGAAAATGCATACTCCTTTCTACAGTCTTCTTTTCACCTTTAAATCATCTGTAGTACAGCACTAATTGATCTAAATGTCTAATCTTTTCCCATTAATACATTTTCATGAATATAATGTATTTTGTCCACCCTTTCTGCACTCTGACTCAAAACTCTGGGTAATGAGTTTTTATAAAGGCGCTATAACACTGGCATTTTGTATACTAAGCCTAATAACACTGTTAAATACTGGCCTCATGATTACAGGATGTCTGTTCACAAAATAAGTAGCAATGATCTAATTTTCTTATTTGCTTCTATGCTCATGACAATTGATTTATAAAAACTCAAAATGGACTCTAGTATAATTCCCAAAACTAAACATAACATATTGACTTCCTATGCATGCTGTCTGGCAGTTTAATACAGAGAATTAAGGCACAATCAGCTGCTAAAGTGCTTCATCCTGTAGTTCTGGATTTCAGCCCCCCCCTTCCATCCAGCATTTTGCTCATGTTTGACTGAGCAGGTCTATTAACCTGACAGTGCTTCTAGGTCACTTTTGAAAACAGGATGTGCCTATTGGGTTTAGCAGGTTAAGAAATAAAAAACGCCCCAAGTAATGAAAGATGTGATGTTGTTTTTCAGATGCAGTCACTGCTGACTTTCTAATATTAATCACTAATTTAAAGACCATGATATCAACCCATTTAACATATTCTCTTACCTCACTGTACTTCACAATTCAGGATGAACGTTCCTAGTTTTAGAGCATCCAGTCTTACTCAATAGAAAAGATCTCAAAATGATATAAGCATTTCACCTGCAGCTGCCACTTGTTCATTCCTACACAGCTGAAGCTCTGGTCTCAGCTCTGACATCTTGTAATGTGGCTTCACAGCACAGAGGAATAACGCCATGACCATGACTGAAATAACACAGCATTAAGTGGGAATCAGAGAACTGTTAGCTGGCTGGGGGGGGGATGACAGAAGCCAGCTTCCCCTTCCTTGGGACAGGGAGCCGTCCCTGGTCCATTACAACAATGGAAGTTTCTTGAATGCTTGTGTCCTACATGTCATGATTTTCAGTGTACTTGTATGACCAAACACCATGTTCCTGTTTTAGTGTACCACATTTTTTATTCCAGGCCTTAATCTTTGACCTGAGTATTACATGCTACCATAAGAAGTTAAGGAATATGACTGCTAGAGAATTCAGACAGATACTTTTTGTGGTATTAAAACCTTGCGTTTGAGCTGCTTTGGGCTTGTTTAAATGTTATACACTGCAGCTGAACTGTTTCTAACCCATCACAAGGTATTCCAGCTACAAATATTCCCTTAGTAGCACTTGTGTGATCACCTAGTAGTATTCTTCTTACACCTTCCACCCTTTACCCCCTTAGCTCTCTCTGGCCTCTCTCCCTCAGATTCTGACAAATATGGATGGACAATTTCCTAAGGCTTCTCCTACCAGTCTGGTTGATGTGGGCACCATGAGACAGTGCAGCAAGTGCCTCATGTACACAGACAACCCCCTACCACTAAAACCTAGGAGCACAATTTGTGAGAGATGCAATTACATTAAGAATCTAGAGTCTATGCTCTCACCCTCACAAGACAGTATATCTGTCACTGAGAAGGTTGTCAACACAAACACCACACCTCAAACACCACCCACACCTACACAGCATGCACCCACATATGCAGAGGTCCTCAAAAAAAACATACCAAAAGAAAAGAGACTTCTGAGACAAAAACACACGCGAACTCCACAGCCCACCACACCACACGCCACGCATAGTCCACACACCTGGGTCTCAAAGCCACTAAGGCCTAACCATAAACCCAAAATATTAGTTATAGGAGACTCCATTGTGAGACACACTGATGTGCCCCTCACCAGGCTGGATAAGAAGAAAGTCATGGTTAGTTGTTTGTCAGGTCCAGAATCTGCCATATCACACATGCATTCAAGTCTCTCAACAACAGGTACTGTTATGACTGTGTCATAGTCCATGTTGGCGTGAATGAGTTGAGACATTTCTCCCTGGACAATATGAAGAGAGACATGATCAAGCTCGCTGAATACGTGTCTCAGGCAGGTATGTCCCCAGCTTTAAGCAGCATTCTACCATCACCCAGAATGATGCCTCAATACAAACACAAAATGATTGACTTTAACAATTGGCTTAGTTTCTGGTGTCAGCCTAAGGGGATCCAATACCTGACAGCCTGGGAAGACATGATCAACAGACTATGATGCTTTGCCAGAGATGGCCTGCATCTGTCTCCCTTGGGCTTCAGGCTTCTGGCATAGGCTCTTGCCTCCCCCATAGTGTCTTTTTTAGGCAATGCCATGAGGTCAATACTACCAACATGAAAAGTTCATCAAAATGCAAATCAAATTCTAGGAGCCTAAACATGTAACTGCACTCATTGCAAGCATTCTTAACCCTGGAAGAAGTTGACATTTGTGCAGTCACAGAAACCTGGTTCAAAACTGCAGATGGCACCCCTACCATACCAGGTTACTCATCCTATCATACTTTCAGACTCCAAATTGTGGGTAGCAAAGCAAAAGGAGGTGAAGTTTCAATATATATTAAAGACATAAACACCTCCAGGCTGGTCAAACAGTATGACACACAGGAGGTACTCCAGGTGCAGTTAACCATTGACAAGACCCCTATTCAAACCATAGCTAGCTACAGGCCCCCAACTTTGACTCAAGATGCTCACTTCACCTATCTGGACCTCTTTGAATCTATCAAGATTATACCCTTTACCCTGATCCTGGGTGACTCTAACTATCCAACCATAAATTGGAAGAACTACTCATGCCAAAACACAAATGACCAGAGATTCCTTGATTTCGTCAGTGTAAATGCCTTGGACCAGCTGGTCGACACCCCCACAAGAGGTGATAATATCTTGGTATTAACCAACACAAGTAACCACTGCAGCATCCCTACAGTGTTATCCTCCCTGGTAAGATCCCGCCACAAAGCAGTAACTTATGAAGTCACCATCTCCCCTGACCTCCCCCCTTGCTACTGTCAAACATAAAAATTTCTCCAGAGCTGATTACAATCTCCTGAGGGAAGGTATAAACAGCTTCACAGTCCCCTCCCCCTCTGTAAGAACTGACACAAATGTCCAGACCTACACTAAAGTACTATGCGAGCATTTATATAGCTGCATGGAATCAAAAATACCTGAGAGGACAAAATCCTCGTTTTCAAGGAAGAGTAAACCTGTCTGGTGGACACCTGCAATAAATAAACTCTATAATAAAAGGAAAAAAATTGCTGTCCAGAACCAAGAAGGAGCAGGTGCCTAATTGGAAGTAATATTTCCTTAGCCTGAACAAGCAAAGAAGAGCACTAGTGAAATCCTGCAAAGCAAACTTCCAGTCCAAACTGGGCACAACTACTAAAGACAATCACAAGGCCTTCTTCACATATGTCCACAATCTCAAAGGAAGCACTCAGATCTGTTCAGAACTGGTGGTCAAGGACACCACATACACAAACGTTGTAGATATAGCCAACCTGCTGGCAAATAGGTTCAGCAAAGACTTCATCCCTCTGTCCCCCCATCAGTAAATCAGGACATCCCCAGCACCTGCCCCCCTCCTCTTATCTCTAGGGAGCAAGTCATCACTGCCCTCTCACAGGCAAGAAATACAGTCTCCATGAGCCTGATAACATCCCAGGCTGCATCCTACCTGAACTCAGGCAGGAACGTGTGGTACTATTAGACAACCTATTCACCAAATCCTGAGTACCGGCTTTCTCCCAGCTGAGTGGAGAACAGCCACTGTCATCCCTTTGCACAAAGGTGGTGTGTCCACCGATCCAGAAAATTATAGACACATCAGCCTAACTAGCCTGATCTGCAAGGCCATGGAATGGATTTTCATGGAACTCATTAACAATGACATTGACAACCTCCAAACACTCAATCCCACACTGTTTGGTTTTGTCAAGGGGAGGTCATGCCTGTTAAATTTGGTTGATGTCTTTGAGACAGTCACCAAAGCCATGGACAAGGGGAAAATGGTGCACTCCGCCTACCTTGACCTGGCCAAAGCCTTCAATAGTATTCCCCACTTGGGTATAATAGATAAACTCTCTCAACTAGGCATCAATCCATATCTTATCAGATGGGTAGCAAACTGGCTCACTGATAGAACCCACCTTGTCAAAATTGGAGAAGCCACCTCAAGCATTAGACCTGTAACAAGTGGTGCACCCCATGGATTGGTCTTGGGGCCTCTGTTGTTTGAGAAAATCTTTTCTGAGGTGCAGGCCAAAACCAGTGAGCTATGGCTGACTGATTTGCAAATGACTGCAAACTGGGTGGCGACATCCTCCAAGATGGTCTCACCCAAACAAATGACTGGTGCCAGAAACATGGCCTCAAACTGAATGCCAAAAATGCATCATCATCCCCTTTGGGGAGAGTGACATCCCCACAAATTATCACATTAATAACAAGGTCCTAAGCACGCAATCAGTCGTGAGGGACCTGGGCACCCAGGTTGACAGTAAACTGACTTTTGTCCACCATATTGCCTCTATTGAACGAAAAGCTTTCTACATGGCCCACCCTTTTAAGAAGGGTATCTCATCCAGGGACAAGGAGGTCATAACATCCCTGTATTCTTCCCTTATAAGACCCATTATTGAGTACACCTTCCCTTTCAGCATGTACCTCACAAAGCACATACAGTAGCTGGAGAAACCACAGAGGTTCCTCACCAGGAGAATCCAGGGCCTCAAACATCTATCCTACACAGATAGGCTAAAAGCCCTGTCCCTCTACTCAGTCTCATACAGACTCCCCTGAGGTGACCTCTGTCTGGGATACAAAGCAATGTCAGACCCCGCCTTGATGGGACTGCTGCATATCTGCAAGGCAGGCTCCACTCCAGTAAACCACACGCGCAACCTGAACCTGGTCTGTGACATCAATTGGACTTGCTGGTGAGAAAGATTTGAGTCCCAGAGACTCCCCCTTCTGTGGAACTGATTCCCCTGTCCAAGTCAAGCAGAGTACCTCATTAACCCTTTTTAAGCACAACCTGGATAACTGGATGGGGAACAGAAAACAAACCCCTTGGATCCCTCCTGTGTCACTGCTGGACAGGGGCATCGGCTGCTAACTTGTTAGAACATGGGCTAAATTCTTGGCTAGACTTGTAAAGGCCTCAAGGCCAATAGCTTAGTAACTTCCTATGATCCTACAGGAACTGCTGTGCAGTGATCTAATGTTACTAAATTTATGAACAGATATTGGCATCAGCTCTGGGACATCTGATTCTGTTTGATGTTTGTGAAATATTTTGGATTATATAGAATTATCTACACAGGACTGAATGTAAAGTGACAATCCTCAACAGAGCCAAGATTAAGTAATACTTCAATGGAAAAAAAAAATAAGTTAACTATAATAAATCTGTTACGAGGTATGAATAAGCACGGTTGGTGATAACCAGTTTTATCCATTAATCCGACATTGGAGTTACTCAACACTAAAAAACTAAGCTCTTTCATTCTTTACCTACAAATTAAAATTGAACTCTAAAGGAAATCACTCAGCACCATAGAACTCAATATATGAAGATGATTCTCATATACATTATCTAGTCCATCTTCCTTCCTTGCTGACACTACATGTGAGCAATATTCTTTAACAAATAAAATGTTCTGTCAGAGAAAGGACACACTTAGAACATATTTGCACTTATCCTTTTATGCAATACCATATGGGGTACCCATGAGAATGTATGAAACACTGTAAGAGAGTTAGCACAGAGCAGTTAAAAGTTCAGCGGCTGTCTTTGCATTTGGACTTTACATTCTTTTTTTTTAATTGAGGCTTGGTTGAATAGTTAACTATGTAAATGCATGTGCTCATAATATTAATTACAATATTTTGTGTGTTTGTTTTTGAAACCAATCTAAATGATCAGATCTGACTGTCTTCGGTGTTGTGCAAGATGAAGTAGGACATATAAGCCTTATTCCCACTCGTCTGTTACTAACAGGAATGTTGCTTGCTGTTGTGAGAGGATCTGCCAAAAACAGGATGGACAAGGAATGCTTTGATAGGAAGCCATTTCATCTGCAGGTTAAGAATAGATATTTCTGAGTGGGTTAAAGCATTTGAATAATTAATTTCAGCACCCCTAAGCTTACCAGTGTTTTTGACAGAAAAGTAATTAATATGAAGAACCAAACACAATTAAATAATATACTTTTGACAATGACATAAGCATATCACATACCTACAGCAAGTGCATTCAATGCAGAACTCAGTCAAGCAGCTGAAAGTAATACTGTTTGTTCGCCTTTTTAAATTGTCAAAGTGAATTGTGTATACTTTGCTCACCAGCTGCAAACGCCTACCTTAGTATAACGCGTTGCATGCGGTGACTGAATCACAGCTGTTTTTCTGTCGTTCGACTAAAGCTGCACTAGTTAATACATAGCTTGGCACTGTTCTCATTTTTCTTTTTTTCCTGCCTCAATCCAACATTTTATGGGAACGCCTCTGGCTGCTAACTTCAAATCTGCGTGCATATTGCTCACTGGCTGCAGATACTGAATCTATATAGCGCTCTGTATTGCTGGCACTCAGCTATGTATACTAAACTGTCAGATCTGCAATCAGCATAGCATCTAAGAAAATAGGTGCGTTTGGTGTTGGTTTTTATGTTGGTATGACAACAAGATCTTTACGTGAACGCATTAGGGAACATATCTATGCCATTGCCAAGGGCAATGTTACCAACGCCCTAGCCAAACATGTAATGGAACAAGGCCATGCACATAATTTTCGATTTCAGGTCTTGGAGCTAGTTGTCAAAAATGGTAGGTTAGGGAATATCAAAAACAACATCGAAGAAAGGGAGGGCAGATGGATACTAAAATTACAAGCACATAAGTTTGGTTTAAATGACAGATTAGCGCTTAAACCTTTCTTAGCCAATAGACCCCTCAGGCATTAGTACATGGTTTTATATCATTGTTTTTAACTTCTATGATGTTTGTATTTTATTCAATGTTCAGGTCAATTGCTTTGTTCTGATTTGTTGATTTGAACAGATGATGTTGTGTTGGGGCTGCCTAAATGTCTGATGAAGCGTTAAATCTAACGTGAAAGCGCTTACCTAACTGCAGTCTGTTCGTGTTTTGTTTTATTAAATCCGTTTTTAACATTTGGAGCTGCGTTTTTGATTCAAGCCTTTATGGTTCATGGTGCACCTTCCTACAAAGTTTATAATTAGTTCAATAAACATAGTTGATACATAAACTGTGACAATCTTTTCAAGTCTAAATCATTTAACTGAACCGTTGTTAGATGACTAAATACAACTTGACTGTATCCTAATGGAATGAATTGGTTACTGCTCAACTACTTCTAGATTTAGCTCGCTGTCCCTGTAACTGCTGTGTGGGGCTTTTATTATACCTTCTCTTTTTTTTATGCTTTTTGGAAATTGATAGTCTTAACTTAAGTTCTTCTGTGCTGCTATATCCAATTCATTATTTAGCAAACCTGTGCTACCTTACTGAGTGATATTTATGTGATATCTGTGTGAAAACCTTGTTATGTGATATTATGGAAGATGATAGAGCTTTAACTGGCTTTGTGATTTTATGGAAGTTGACAGAGCTTTAACTTATGCTCATCTGTGCTGCTTTATCCAATACATTAATTGCTAACCTGTGCTATATCTAGTGATATTCTATATAGTGATACCTGGAATCTGATAGAGTTTAACATATTTAGATAGAATTTAGCATATTGTCATCTGCACTGCTATACTCCTATTTCTTATTTGCAAAGTATCTTGTATTGTTAATACTGTATGCTTGTACACCCTGACTCTTGTACTGCCTGCTTCATAACATTTTACTTTTTTACTTATTTATTTATTTTTTTTCTCTCTCTCCTTTGCATGTTCCAGCTTGTGTTCCTGCCCATCCTGCTCTACCTTTCTGAACATTCCCTACCGGAAGCCCACACTAAAGAATCCACAATCAAGGACTTCCTAAAACCAATTTAAAACTCCCATTTGTCTCCAAGCAAGGAACTTTCATTGAAAGTATGTGTTATTCCTAACCTTTTTGTAATAACTAACGGTAGTAGATAATTACTAGTAGGTCGCAGCGTGCTTTCCTGCCAGGTTAGCCTGCAGCCAAACCCCCCCCAGATCCACCCCTTTTGTTGTCTTTTAAATAACCCTACTCTCCCTAATATACTTCTATACTTTTACTGACTCACAATAGCTCCCTCCCCCTAACTGTATACTGAGACTTTGTTGCTTTAATCTGACTGCCCACTAGGTGGTGCTCCTCTACCATCCTGTTGTCCCTGCCTCTTTTACCATCTCTTCCTCATCTTACCTACTTAGTTCCATCACACCTCTTCTTCTGCCCTCTCCCTCACTATCTCTCCCAGGACTACCTATCCACAGTTTCTTCCACTCAGCAAACACCCCATCTCTATCCCTCTCAAAACCTATTACCTTTTTCTACTCATTCTTCTATATGCCTACCTACAACTCTACTTCTCTGTCAGTCTCTTAACCTACTACACATCTTTGCCAACTTACCTTCTGCTCTCTCTCTCTACTGATTGTTTTCCCACTCATTCTCCTTCCTTTGACTCTTCCTGCTCCATTCGCCCTGCAGGCTCACTCCGCTTCCCTACCCTACCCCCAATTTCCACCCACCCCCAGTAGCCTTAGCCTTATCCTTGCTCAACCACACCCCCTGCTTACTCCCCTCCAATCACATTTCCTACCTCATTCACACTTACAAGCTCTCCACTCCTGTCTTACTGCCACACCCATCCCCTACCATCCTAGTACTACTAATTTCAAACCTTGATAAGCTCAACAAACTCAATATGCCCTTGACTTTTAAACTACTTTACTTACTGCCACTCCTTTACTTCCTTCTTTTATACTATACCCTTACTTCCTACGAGTACCTTACCCTTAGAAGATCTCCTAATTTATCTAAACACACAAACGCTGTCCTACCTCAAACTGAACAAACCTATATTAACCTCCTGTCATCCTGCCCTTACCTTCCCCCTCACTATCACAGAGTACTCCATAACAGGTATCACACAACTAGAAAGTTCTACTTAATACCCTCTAAAAACTCAAAAATATCTCCACTCCCTCAGACACTCTTACTGCTACACGGGGACATTCACCCCAACCCTGGCCCAAATAATTCCCTCCTCCACACCCTCTCTAACCAAACTACTAACAATTTGAGTTCACCTATCTCTTCTAACTCTCTCTCTATAGCACACCTAAACATTTGTAGCATTAACAATAAAATCACACAACTCCATGCTTTAATTGACCTCTACGCATTTGATATCCTCTGTCTTATTGAAACCTGGCTTAAACCAGGTACCAAAGACAATGAAATTACTCCCCCTGGATATAGCATTTTAAGGCAGGATCGTCTAAACAAAAAGGGTGGGGGAGTTGCTTTACTCTGTAAATCTGAACTGCAGGTGGCCTCAATTGACTCCCTACCTCCCTCCCCTGCCAACGCTGAAATACTCTGAAGCAAATTCCAAGTAAATAAAAGCAAAGCCATATATATAATATGTTCCTATATCCCTCCTGGCAACAACCTAAATACACTTGAAAACATTCTCAGCTGTCTCTCCTGTAGCTTTCCTCAGGAAACCATAATCTTAGGAGACTTTAATATTGATTGGAACTCCTGCATATCCCCCAAACCCACCCATCACCTCAACCTCTTTAGTTTTCGACAAACCATAAACTCCCCAACTAGGATTCACAAAACTACCAATAAACAAGCCATTTTGGACTGGATATTAGTCAACAATAATCCCCTCTTATATAAAAATGGAATACTCCCAGACAACATCAGCGACCATCTTCTTACCTACATCACTAAACAAAAAAATAACAATCACAGACAGGCTAGCTATCATACTATACGTAACAAAAAAAACTTTAACCTTCCTATTTTCCTTAATGAACTCAAAGAATGTAACTGGTCAGCTCTAAAACACCTCCCACTTGATGAAGCTGTTACCCATTTCAACAACAAATTCCTGCAAATTCTTGACCATCACCCCCCCCCCCTCGCTTAATTAGAACAGGATCCAAAGCTGCCCCTTGGCTTTCTAAAGAAACCAAGCAAACAATGCTTTAAGGAATAAACTATGGACAAAATGGAGAACTACTAAAATCCCAACTGACCATAAAAACTTCAAACACCTTAGAAATACTACAAAAACACTCACCCATCTTGATAAAAAGAATTATTACCTTCAATATCAACAAAATCAAAATCTTAACCCCAAAAGATTCTGGTCAGAAATCAATAAACTGCTTCATCCAGGGAATACCAAAACACCTACTCCAGCTAACTTAGCTCATACCCCTCCCAATAAAATAGCCAATACGTTCAACAACTTCTTCTCTGAAACAGTCACCTTTCTAGCAAAGACCATGGTTCCCCCCTCTTCCCTTCAAAAGACCTCTCCTCAAAATAACACCCCCACCCTAAAATTTAGTACAGTCTCCACAACCTATATACGTAAGTTACTCTCAAAACTTAAACCATGCACTCCTTCAGCCGACCAACTACCAGCGGAATATCTGCAGCTAGCAGCAGCAGAACTAGCATACCCAGTCTCCATCTTAATTAACAGAACAATAACCAAATCTACTATTCCCTCCCTCTGGAAAGTCTCCCATATCATTCCTCTACATAAAGGAGGAAACACTAATGAACTTTCTAATTTCCATCCTATAGCCTTACTATCACCATTATCTAAAATTATGGAACGCTGTGTACATCAACAACTATTACATCATCTTTTACATAATAGCCTACTTGCAGACTCCCAACATTGTTTTAGACCTTTCCATAGCACTTCCACTGCTCTTCTCTCCTTCACAGACATTATCAACAAAAATCGCAATAACAACCTATTCTCCTCTGCTTTATTTCTTGACCTCTCTAAAGCCTTTGATATGGTGAACCATCAACTTCTTCTAGAAACTTTGAAATCTCTCTCACTCGACTCTTTGGCATTGCACTGGTTTGACTCTTATTTGAAAGATCGAAAACAAGCAGTGCTTTTGGCCAGCCATCTATCGTCAGAGCTCCCAGTCACTATCGGTGTCCCTCAGGGATCCATCTTAGGTCCCCTTCTCTTCTCCATATTTATAAATAACCTGTCTACTTCACTCCCAACATCCACATGTATTCAGTATGCAGATGATTCAACTCTCATCTGTTCTGCTGTATCTCCAGCTGAACTTCATTCTTCCACCCAAAAAGTCTTTACGGCAGCAGAAAAATGGTTCCAACATATCTGTCTCCTCCTCAATCACAAAAAAAAACAAACTATTACTCTTCTCTCCAACCCTTAAATCTGCCCCTTTCTCCTTTTCTATTGTGTCTTACAATGGCACAATCATTACACCTGATTGTTCCACTAAACTACCAGGCTTTATAATAGATAATCAACTAAACTTTGATTGCCACATTGACCTAACCATCAAAGCTGTTAATAAAAAGATAGGTGCCCTCCATAGACTTAAGCCCTTTCTAACAGCAACCAGCAGGGTGTCTCTAGCCCAAACTCATCTAATCTCTACATTATTGTATGCCTCTCCATCTTTTATCAACCTTTCAAAATCTAACCCTTCAGAAACTTGCTACAACCTACCATAGCATAGCCAGGTTTGCCACAGGTTCCCCATTTCGTACCCATCACTGTGTTAATCTTAAAAAGCTTGACCGGCTTGAACTTCAAAATCTTATTCTCCTACATCAATTAGTTATCACCTATAAAATTCTCCACTACCCTAATAATACACCAATACTTAATAACCTTGTGACCCCTTACAGGAATCTTACTTCCCTTTGCTCAGCTAACAAACTACTAGTAGCTACTCTCAAATCACACAATAAATCTGGTGACTCCTTGTTCACAAATGTTGTTGGCTCATACTGGAATAAACTTCCTATAGAACTGACTACTTTAGGCTCATCACAACTTTTCAAGAAACAACTAAGGAACTATTTCAAATCTAACTGGCTATGCCCTTGCTCTAATCCTGACTGACCTCAGCATCCAACTCTTTTTTACTGTTCTCTCCACTACTCGTCTCTATCACTAGTACTACCCTTCCTCTGTAGCTCACCTAGTATCCACTTGGATACTACTTTTCCTATAACGTCATTTTCTCTTTTACTTGTTACACTACTGTCTCATAGATAACCAATTAATACTAAACCCAAGCAAGACAAAACTAATACTTTTCACTAATAACAGACATCCATTGCCACAATTCCCTTTTTATGCCCTTTCATCTAATAATACCAGAATTGAACCAGTCGACTACACTAAGCTACTTGGAGTCACTATTGATTACTCATTAAAATATAATAAGCACATCTCCCTTGTCATCCAAAAGGTCCACATTAAACTCAGCTCACTGTATAGAGCCAAACCTTTCCTCACTCCTACCACCAGGCAATCCATTGCTAGATCCTATCTCCTACCCATCATTCTGTATGCTCCTCCCATTTTTACAAACTTATATAAATCTGGCCTAGCTAAATTAGAGGCCTGCTACCACAAAATTGCTAAATTTGCCACTAACCTCCCTAACAGAACTCATCACTCTACAGCTTTAAGACATCTAAATTGGCTAGAATTACCAAATCTGCTCTTACTCTACCAGCTTACTATAGCTCACATCATTGTTCACCAACCCAACTGCCCATCCATCACAAATCTTGTACAGGCATACACTATCAACTGGACACTTCGATCATCATCCAATAAATTATTCTTAAAAGTCACCAAAGCTAACAATAGTTTTGGAGACTCTCTGTTCTCACACCAAATAGCAAAAGCCTGGAATGAAATACCCCAGCTTATATAAAACTCTACCATAACATCAATTTTAAATTCCATCTAAAGGAATACCTAAAAAACAATTGGCTCTGCTCCTGCTCCAATCCTGAATAATCTTCACTCCTTTCTAGTTTACTTTTCTGTCTTATATTATCCCTTAATAACACTTCATACCAATCACAATCAATTACGTCTTGTATTTAATCTATACCATTTCTATATGTAGTTTGTTGTTTCAGTGTTAAATGTATGTAGCCTTCATCTTTCTTGGTTTTGTGTTTTACAACCTTGAAACTAAATTTGTGAACTTTTTTTGTTTAGATGTCAATATGGATCAATATTTTTCTCATACCTAGCATACTGTTATTCTATGCTAAATTGATTTTTTATTGTTACTATTTGTTAGATTACATTCTATCCATATGTATGTATTCTCTGTATAACTATGGAGCTTATCTGCCTGGGCCTCCACTGAAAACGGGCCATTGGCCCAGTCGGACCTTCCCTTTAAACAAATGTAAAATAAATAAAATAAAATAAATTAAATAAATAAATAAATAAATTGTGTGTTAGAACAGCAATGCAAGTTATTTGAGTCATTATCATTATATAGCAACCCACTACTTTCAGTAATGAGTGACACAGTGCTGGAATTACAAAGGATTTGTCTGTATTGCAATTATAAGATGTAAGGCTATATTATTTGTATTGTATCAGAGAACATTAAAGAGTGATCCCTCCATGTTTTATATGTACTGTACTATATCTTATTACTGTTGGATTTGTGAGTAATACAGTCATGAATTATGTGAAATGAGGAATGAATGATCATGTAATTAATGACACGGAAGCACTATTTATTACAAATCAAGATATAACACGTACTGGTGTAGACTGGTGGCTAGACATGTTGGTGTAGTGTAGAGGTTCTTTGATTTATGTTACTTAGCCATGCATATTTGCTGTTTGTGCTTGTGTAAATGATACACCTGATAGTTAAGCACCAAATAAGGCATGGTAGCTTTCTCAGGAATAAAGAAGGTTTACCAAACCCTGTTTTGTTTTTTGAAGACATTACAGTAACATCAGAAGGGGGATTGACAGTATACACAGTGTACTTGACCTAGTTAAGACCTTTGATATAATCACTCATAAGTTCATCTGTACCCTTTGTTCAAGGTCAGAAATTACACCGGAAAACAGATTCCTTCAAATTTCCATTAACTGTATGTGTTACAACCCTTTTATCTAAATCAACTTTTGGAATAATTTTTTATTCTTTTCTTAGTCTTTTTATTGGTGATTTCAAAGTTAGTGTTTAGGTGCTTAAACATCTTTTTATTGGTGATTTTAAAATTATTGCTGAGGTTCTTAAACAAACTAGTATGTATTCATTTTACAAACTAAATATAGCTTGTAAGAAAGGTTAATTGACAAATGTAAACAAGACAAAGCCACCAGTGATTAGCCTATAGAAAGCACCTTATACATTCAACATAACTAATAACTTGTACCTAACATCTTTCAGAGAATGTATTCTAGAAATTTCTTTTGGACCTGTTCCAACATACATCTATCCATTAGTAGGAAGGGAAGATTAAATTGTTTTCCAGAGGAGGCATAATGTACAATTTATATAAGTTGCACAAGATACCAGGCTGCCTCCTTAGATAAAAAAGCCATGAATATAGTACACATTGTTTTTATTGCAAATGCTCTGATTGCCAAGGCATGTGAAATAAAGGCAATATTGCATCCTTTATAATACTTATTTATGTCATGGAAAGAGCATTTAACATTGTTCGATTATCCAAACAAAGATAGATCTAATGCTAGTTTTCCAAAATACACAATGTTACAATTATGTACATTAAATCTTAACCCTGACAGCATAGCCCATATATCAATCTCATAATCTTCTGTCTTTGATATGAAAGTACCAGTTTCACAGTCATTAGCTTACATGGACAATCAGAATTTCTCAGAAACAGAAAAAGAGGAGAACACAAAGTTAAACAAATTAGTTTCCGAAACTAATGCTTGTGGGACACCAACTTGCAATTTATCCATTTTGAAAGTTTATTTATTTACTGACATGATAACTGGATGGATGGGCTGGACACCAGACACTTTTCAGCCATGAATCAGTCCCATAAGGGTAACAGTTTACTTCATCAAATAAAATTAATAAAATGTAGATATTTATATTCTAGGCATATAAATATGTACAATGCAGATAAAAAACAACTGTAGATTTACAAATATTTTCAATGCATGACTGCACAGCATTTGGCAGTGGCATCTTCAATGAAAAAGTGGGTTACAAAGTTTGGTGGAAAATGCTTTGTACTTTATAGTTGCTTGTATAAAAATATTCATGAACATCACACTTGTTAAAAATTACACAAATATTTACAATACAGCTTTTGCTGTCAAGGCAGCTGTGATAATGTGAGTTATTGCCATCTGTGCCAGGGAGACTGGGGCAATGCATGTGTGGCATATGCCAGTATGGTTAGCTGGAATTTTGTAAATAGTTTTGTAAATAATTTTCTGTCATTTGACTATCACACTGACTTGTATAGATGCTTATGTTAAAAATGTACCAACACTGTTAATATAACTGATTAAATGTTTATGTTTAAACAAAGAATTCTATAATTTTCAAATACTGCAACAGATCTTAGAAAAGCTCTGAGTCTGTTCTCTACCAGAGTCATGTGATCAAATGTAATGTCATTCTATAACCAGTACTGAGGGGATGGAGCTCAGAGATCAGCTTGTTTTGTTTTCTTTGGAACCTGACATAAAAATCTATGACAGTTATCACAGTCAGTTCAGTTGTAATCAGTGTAAGTTGGAAGAACATCATCTTGCCTTGTGGCAAACAACTCAGCATCTAATCTAGCCTTGCTGTATTAATTAATTTAGATAGGGAACAGTTCATCTTAAAACAGACAGAAATTACAGTGAGATTAGATAAGTATTATTTTTTTCTGCATCTGTTTCAATCTGTCTGTGTTATTGTATTTCTCTTGTGACTGAACCTTTGATGTTTATTACACTTAAATATTTAATATTCTCATGTTGTCTATTTTATTGTTTATTATTAAATATTTTTATGCCTTTTATTATGGCTGGTATTTTAGAGATTACTTTTAATATCTTGAGAGTACTTGTGCTTATTCTAATGATGCCTTGGCCACTCCGAAAAGCCTTGCTGCTTGGGTTACACTCTACTATTTATGTTAGAATTAATTTTATTCAATATAATTGGATACCTTTGTATGAGCCTGACAGTGACTAACTGGTGGAAGCATCGTTAAATTATTGTCTTGGCATAAGGGGACACAGCTAGTAAATCTGTGCCATTCTTTCCTAGGAGTGTGTGTGTGTGTGTGTGTGTGTGTGTGTGTGTGTGTGTGTGTGTGTGTGTGTGTGTGTGTGTGTGCGCGCGCAAATCAAATATCCAGGTGTGTCAGCCACTTGGAACTGCTCTTGGGGGAAATTGTGCTTGATCAGAGAAATGCATTTGAAATTACTGTGTAAATCCATCCCTGTTTTGGTAACGGTCTCTCACCAGTGTCGGTGGTTAAGATTGAGGCTCCTTGATTACTGACCCACGGTAGAGAGGGCTGTCACAGCAGCAAGAACAATTAAATGCATATTGAGGAAGGTAAAAATGACTAAAGGATGAATATTGCACCAATGTGCTTGAAGTCATTTCCTTTGGGTGCTTAATCCTTTTCTTTGTAGCAGACACAAGGATATCCATTAAGACAGGACTCTTTCACCTTGCTTTTGAATCTGCATAAAATATCTTCTTGTTTGATTTCTGTTGGTAGCTGGATCCAGACAGAAGAACAAGCTTTGCAAATGCCCTTTCAACTCACAGTTGTTTGAAGTCTGGTTCTACGTGGGGAAAAGGTATCCTCATCCCTCTGTGCATAGCTGTGGTGTTTGATTGGATTTCATTTGATAGCAACCTTAATTTCAATCATCATGTTTTCACAGTGGTAAGAAAGATATTTTATATTGCTCATCTCATAAGTAAGGGCATTGTCTTCAGAAAAAAAGAGGTTATAACCCCCTGTACTCTTCCCTCTTCAGGCCAATAATAGAGTACAACGTTCCCTTTGGTATGTTCCATTCCAAACACCTACACCAAATGAGGAGACCACAAAGGTTCCTTACAAAGAAAATTCAGGGTGTTCAAGATATGTCTTATGCAGATAGACTGAAATCATTGTCACTTTACTCTGTTTCATAAAAAATGCTCAGAGGCCACCTGTGCCTTGCATATAGAGCAATCTGTGACCCAGCTTTACTGAAAATGCTGCACATTTGCAAGTCAAATGGCACATGGGTCACTCACTGAAAGGACCTTAACCTGGTTTGTGACATCAACAGAACTTGCTGGAAAGACAAATTTGTCAGAGGTTGCCCCACCTTTGGAACATGCTTCCTATTCATGTTAAACAAAGCCCCTCATTGGCCCTATTTAAGCGTAATTTGGACAACTGGATGGGTAACCAGAAATTCACCCAGGGGTTTTCACCTGTGTCCCTCTTGGACAGGGTTCATAGGTGCTGATTTTAGTGTCTGCTTGAACCAGAAACCCTTGAGAACATGGGCTGAACTTGGCTAGGCTTGTAAGGGCACTGGGGCTGCTACCTAGTAATCTCCTATGATCCTATGAATTGAGGGGTTGCTCAACCTGATGATTTTAAAGATACTGTAATAGTAGTAGGGTTGCTCTTTTATTCAGTGTTGGCCAGTTTACCTTCAATAAGGGTAAGCAATGATGAGTTCTCTGGTCATAAAGTAATGCAGATCTGCAGATTTTATTAATTGCTATTTGTAGTTTTATGTATATGTGCTTGAGTGAAAAGTTACTAATGGAAGACAGTATTCAATTATGGGAATTAATGGGTTTGTTCTACAGCTTGGTGGGAAGTTGGTGTAAGTAAGTGGGACATTGTATAGCACAATTTTAGCTGTGAGTGTGCTTTGTTTATAACAGTCCCCCAGATTTACTAATCTTCTGTGCAGGAATAACTTAGTCCTGCACGGAAGCGGCCATTTAGGAGCAGGATGGCAGCAGGCCATGCATATTAATGAAGACGTGCTGCCTGTGCCCCTAATCTTACATGGAGCATGTAAGGAGTACAGGGGGCATGTCTGAGAGCAGAGCTCCCAGAATATACACCCCCCTGCAATGAAGAACAGCAGGTTAGTAATACTCTTGCATGCACTGTCAAAGGAAATAAATCTAAAAGCATAGTAAGTTAATTGCCAGTATAAAACCTGTATTGTTTAAGGCAAGTACTACATACACCAAAGAATATGGCAGGAAGAGTCGCATATAGTTTGTATGTAAATAAAAGCATAATAGCCTGACAATAAAGGTCTAATTGCTGGACTGCATGTGTATACTCTGGTATCATATGGTAATGTAGATTTGAATCACTTAATACTACTGTTGTATTAAACACAACTGCTTAAAAGTGCCTTAATCACTGTGTATCCAATGACCCTTGTTCTGCCCAGCAACAAAATAAACAGCCTTTGTAATACTCGAACCCATGACCCTGCACACCATAGCCAAAGTGATTTACCACTAAGCCATGTCAGATTCACATGACCCTGATGTTTTCACAAACATATCATCCAGTCCAGTCATTCAACAGTACAGGAAATGTATTTCAACATGTAGATATATATGTGTGTGTGTGTGTGTGTGTGTGTGTGTGTGTGTGTGTGTGTATATATATATATATATATATATATATATATATATTAGTATCTAAATAGATATAACATATCTACATATGTAGATATAGGTATATATTTAGAAATATATATATATATATATATATATATATATATATATATATATACATATATATTTATATATACATATATATGCATACATCTATAGATATATATGTCTGCATCTATATGTATATATATATATATATATATATATATACAGCAATATATATATATATATATATATATATATATATATATATAAGCATACATATATATATAAGCATACATATATATATATATCTATATAGGTATATACAGACATACATCTATAGATATAGAAGGGAACATAACAAAAACATATATGTCCACATGCACCGTTAATGGGGTTGTGAGGGCCCAAACAACATACGTCTTGTACGTATAGATACCCCCCCCCCCCACAGCCAAACACATCTGCCCTGCAATACAATACCAACTGTTGCAGATCCCATTACCAGGACCTGACACAACATGGGCACAAGATGTTAACAGTACTCCATCCTACCTGTATGATGTCAGGCTGGTATCAGTAACATATCATGCAGTACAGTGTGGCTACCGTAGGGAATGTACAATGTGGAAGCAATCAACATTCCTAGGATACATATACACAGACACATATATGCAGATACAGATATAATATATATATATATATATATATATATATATATATATATATATATATGTAACTACACATACACACACAGAGATATGTATAGGAAGATACATATGTAGAAGGTGCACACAATACGGAACAGCCACTATGTCTACAGTTGCCACCTTACCAACTAGACACTGTATGAGCCACCCATACAAATGACAATTGTTACCTGCAACATATACCCACAGAGAGGTCAAAGGATATAACACCACACACAGGTTTGCATACATGGAAAAGCTTTATTTGTGTACTATTACAGTTGTATATGCCATGCCATATAGCTGTTTAGACACTGACAGACATATAAACAGAGTAATGCAACTGTGAAACAGTTATATTAATACAGCAATCTGGAAAGGTTTACATATGTTCCTGCCAGTCTGAGGCCTGCAAGTAGTACAATAGTAAAGACAGACTGGGCCACAGGATACCAATCAATCAACAGTAAGTAATGCAGATGTATAGTCCAGCAGCCTCTATCTACACTCTGTACACAATCCCTAGGGGGTAAAGACCTCAGTTGACACAATAGGATGTATCTGTTGCATAAGAAGGCATAACTGACACCATCACAATTACACTGACAAACAGAACAGTCTGTATGGCAGGAGGCAGTAGGCCTGCATTTACCCAAGGTGAATTGTATGGTAATGTACATCCAGATACCTTAAGGCATGTTGTAACAGCCTAGGTTAGTTATGGTGCATCCCCCCTAGACTCAGTAATACAGGGCCATATATCACTTTTACAAACACTGGCCTCTGGAGTGCATAACAAAAGACTGAGGGTTATGCTACTCAATGCCAGGAGTTTAAATCTCAAAATGCACACACTCAAAGCACTCCTCGGTATGGAGAATATCGACATCTGTGCAGTAACTGAAACCTGGTTCAAGGCTCCAGAGAGCACCCCAGCACTACCGGGCTACAACTCATACCACACATTTTGGCTACAGAACATGGACTGAAACACAAAAGGAGGGGGTGTATCCATATTCCTCAAGGATACCTACACCTCCAGGTTAGTGGCACAGCATGATACCTCTGAGATCATCCATGTGCAACTAACATCGGGCAAATTTGCAATACAAATTGTGGCCTGCTACAGATCACCCTCCATGACCCAGGACCACCACTCCACCTGGAAAACATGAAGGTCCTACTGAACACCCTGATATTGGGCAATTTCAATTACCCTACCATTATCTGGGAAAACTACTCAAGTACAAACTCCCAGGCTCAGTGCTTCCTGGAATTCATCAACTCAAATGCCCTGGATCAGCTGGTAAACTCCCCTACCAGAGGTGAAAATATATTGGACCTGGTCATCACAAACATGGGCGACAGGTGTTCCACACTAGAGATCAACCCGTCACTGGTTAGATCAGACCATAAACTAATCACTCTGGATGTCCACACCCCACCACCACCCCCAACTAAGGAAACCACAGTAAAAAACTTTTCTAAAGCAAACTTCACCTTACTTAAAACAGAGGTGGTACATTTCACAGCCCCCATGCTAAAGGATAACGCTGCCCAAGATGCAGAAACCTTTACAAATGCACTCTATGGCCACCTACAAGGATGCATGGATTGTGCCATCCCTAGCAAATCCAAGACTCACTCCTCTAAGAGAAGAAAACCAGTCTGGTGGACCCCTGCCATAAACAGGCTATACAATAGAAGGAGGAAACTAGTTCAGAAAAAAAGCAAATCCCAAGAAGGAAAGACATCCCTGATCAGTATCAGTAAGAAACTAAGGTCCCCTCATAAAATCATCCAAGGCTAACTTCAAAAGTAAAATAGCCAAGGATTCAAAAGATAACCACAAAGCCTTCTTTAGCTATGTTAAGAATCTAAGTGGCAACTTGCAGATATGCACTGAACTAGTGCAAAAATATACTGAACCTGCTGATATTGCCAACATCCTGGCAGATAGATTCAGTGCAAACTTTATCCCCCTCTCACCCCCAAAAGGGCCCACAACAATACCGGAAAAGTGTAGTGTCCCAGAAATCACAGATGCACAGGTGAAAATAGCCCTTTCAAAAGCCAAAAACACAGTGTCAGTGGGGCCAGATGGTGTCCCAGGCTGCATCTTGCATGAACTAAGAACAAACTAATCCCCCACCTAAACATGCTGTTCAACCTCAGCCTCTCCACAGGCCACGTGCCCATAGAATGGCGCACAGCAACAGTTATTCCACTCCACAAAGGAGCGGCCACAACTGACCCTGGTAACTATTGCCCCATAAGCCTGACTAGCCTGGTCAGCAAGGCTATGGAGTGCATCATCATGGAACTCATTAACAAAGACATTGGGAACCTCCAAACACTTGACCCGACCCAGTTTGACTTTGTTAAGGGCAGATCATGCCTACTAAACCTGGTTGACTTCTTTGAGACAGTCACCAAGGCCATAGATGAGGGAAAGGTTGTTCACACAGCCTACTTTGACCTCGCCAAGGCTTTCAACATCATTCCCCACTCGGGTATTACAGAAAAACTCACCAGCTTGAACATAAACCCCTACGTCATGAGATGGGTTGCCAACTGGCTTACAGATAGAACTCACACGGTAAGAATAGCGGGTTCCAGGTCCGACTCTAAACCAGTCACAAGTGGTATCCTGCAAGGCTCAGTCCTGGGACCCCTACTGTTTGGCATATACTTCTCAGAAGTACAGGCAAACACAGGAGGACTATGGCTAACCAAGTTCGCCAATGACTGCAAACTGGGAGCCATAATTGACTCTCCGGCTGACACGGACATCCTCCAGAAGGGCCTTACTGAGACGGACACCTGGTGTCAAAGTCATGGCCTCAAGCTAAATGCCAAAAAATGCATAGTCATCCCATTTGGGAAAAACAAAACACCCACGAATTACCACATAGGTGTCAGCCCCCTTAATACAGAAGATGTAATAAGAAATCTGGGGACCCAGGTAGATAGTAATCTCTCCTTTGACAATCATATTGCCAAAGTAGTTAGGAAATCCTTCCATGTGGCCCATCTAATTACTAAAGGGTTTGCATCTAGAAATAAAGAGGTTATAGTGCCCCTCTACTCGTCAATCATCAGACTCATCATAGAGTACAATGCCCCATTTGGGATGTACCTCACAAGATACTTCTAGTAGCTGGAGAGACCACAAAAGTACCTCACCAAGAGGATTACTGGCCTCAAACATATGTCCTATGCAGCCCGACTGAAAAAACTCTGGCTGTACTCAGTGGCATATCGCTTACTCAGAGGTGATCTCTGCCTGACTTACAAAGCCATGTCCAACTCAGAATTGATGGACATGCTCCACCTAAAGAAATCCAAGTCACTGCGAGCCATGCACTCTAGTGAGATAAACCTCCCCACAACAATAAATAGAACATGCTGGAGGGATAGATTCCTGTCACAGAGACTCTCCATGCTTTGGAACAAAATTCCAAACTACATTAGGCAGAGCCCCTCACTAACACTCTTCAAGAGAAACCTTGACGAGTGGATGGGTAACAGAAAATACACCCCTGGGAATCACTTCATTGGCTCTGCTTGACAGAGGATCAGTTAATTAATCAATGGGGTGGCGGATGCCGACACACTCTGGCTAGGCTTATAAATGCCCTTAGGTAGATAGCCTAGTACCTACCTATGAACCTATGAACCTATAAGGGCACACGTATTGTGTAGGTGAAGTCCACACAAATATATGGACCAAACCCCACAGTATGTGTGGGGGACACAACAGCAGTGGACTGATGGCAGGAATGGCAGCATGACATACTCACAGCCCACTACATAACAACGCCTGACAGCATGTCATATGGACAAAGTCTGGTATGTAGGTGGAGGACAGAGGCTGAAACACAGGCCCATATGTGTAAAACTATTGTCATACACTAAGCAAGTCGCTGGTGTTACAGGATAGTCTGCAACATACCCTTAGGAATATGAAGTTAGAAACAGAAATGGATGTAGCCATGTACTGATAGCACTCAACACACACACACACTGCCAGTGATATATCTGACACAAGACCTGTGTGGTGAACAGACAAAACATAATAGGCACACCACTGGCCATCAAGTGGATAGGCCCACAGTTGAGAGCTATGCAGACAGACTGCATTCCAAGTTAAACTAGTATGTACACACAAACCCTGTAACACCGGTGGTATACAATGCATACAACAATACTACTCGCACTCTGTCTGTAATTCTGGAACCTCCTACAAATATGTAGTTGGCCTGAGTGTACAGGTTCTCCTGTAAGAGATATTGCTACCTGCTGTCTGTAACACTGCTGCCCACACACATGAAGAATGTCATTCACACAGGAAAGGTAAAGGGATCACGCCCAGATGATGTATGGATTTAGAGTAGTTGGTTGCCATGACAGTGGTAATTGGAAGCACCTAACATCATGCTGCATGCAGGTAGCAAGTGGAGGACACTGCTTGGTGCAGAGGCCATCACCTGATCATGTACATCACCTACAAATGCCATGCTGCAATCTATGCAAAGCAGCTCATTCCACTGACTGAAGAGAGACTGAGAGAGAGGGAGAGAGAGAGAGAGAGAGAGAGAGAGAGAGAGAGAGTGTGTGTGCAAGGCACAAACAAACAAACAAAAAAAAACATCAAGCTAACCATCCAGAAGATGCTTCATTCCCACAACAGGTATGTGAAGTATATATTTATGTAATTGACCGTAGTACTTGGTCCATAATAATGGGATAGATGATGTGGAATGATTTATATGTGCCTTCAGGTGTTGCTGTTGTAATGATGTTCAGCTGAACAACTGCTAAGGACAATAGAGTCTGTCGCTGTGGGTAGTGGGCCATACCCGTCAACCATGCAGAGCAGCACTGACTGATAAGATGTAAGCCATCATAGTGTGTGTTGTGTAATGGGAAGTATATATATAAAATGGCCAATAGCTGGTGGTGGAAGTAATGCCATAATGATGGACACATGGGTTCCACAGCCCACCTCTTGCAGGGTACTCAGGTTAACTTGTATTGTAGCATGCAGGAATGTCATAGGTGTGTAATAGGGTTACCTGCAATCTGGCCCTACATATACCCCCTAATGTCAGGCTGTGTCCATACGTGGCACCTGTCTGTGTTGTAGCAAGGCAGAACAGTGCAGCTGTGCAGGAAGGTGTTGTGAGATTGTGGACCTGATGTCTGAATGTACCCCACATATAGGTATGCATATGTGTATATATATATATATATATATATATATATATATATATATATATATATATACATGTATGTCCACAAATATACAGATACCCATGTGTAGACATATATATGATATATATCTACACATATATAGATATATACCTATATGCACGTCTACATATATACAAACACACACACAAACATATATGTATGTAAATACATGTCCCCTATATTGCCACCATAGTGCTGCATGCTATGTATGAGGAAACAGCACACATAGCAATACACACAGATATCTACAGCTGTCAGTGTGTGCAACATGGATGGGTATGTCATATGTGAACCCCTTGTTGGGACCGCATTGCCCTTGTCTGTGAAGTATGGAATGGGAATATGGGGAAGTATGGCAGGTATAGTTCTGGAGGTGGTCAGGGTTGGTAGATATAGAGGACAGCCTACAGGGGTGGTATGTGACACATGTGGTGGGTTAACACCTTGGATGGTGTGTGTGTGGTCTGTGATGTTGAAGCCCCATGGGCCCAGTATGGAAACAATGGGAACAAGCCTCCCACCCACTGCTACTCACAACAGCAGTCCACGTCCCAAAGTTGCCTGGTCTGGAGGCTGAGCAGGTGGAGCATATGGGCCCTGTGAATGTGTACTGGGTGCCTCAAGGTGATGTAGCACATCCCACATCTGTCTGTGGAGCCCATTACGGAACAGACCTTGGACCTGACCTCAGGGGACAGGAACATGTCTGTGTGTGCCCCCGGGGGGGGGACAGCATCCCCTGAGTTGGTTCCACCTGACAGTATTGCTGGACCAGTACATGAGGAAGCCCCAGGGTGGGTCACACATGTGATGTGGCCTGGTAACATGGGCAGATGAGTATGGAGAGGTGGCTCTGCTGGCCAATAGTACATATACATGCTATTATGTCACTGTTATAGAACATATGTCAGTAGTAATTGTCTACACAATCCCGGAACATGTCCAGCAGCATGCATAGATAACCCCAATAACACAGAATGCCAGATGTGCAGCAAACACATAACAATATACCACAGGCATATATGGAACCACTGTGGCCCTGACAATGGCATGCAGATGAACAGTCTGCAACAGGCCAGCAATGATAGTGTCCACACAGGGAACATGGCTACAAACACATTGCACAAATCGTGGTACAGTAAAATATCTGCTTCACTGGTAGGTATGCTGTAGCCATAACTATTGAGTTGTGTGTACAGTTTGTTGACACTGATATGGTTGGGGGGTGACAGTGATGTGTATTAAGAACTGTGGTAGCCTTGCTGCATGACATGCTCACACCTGTGTACATCTTTATGTCTTTCAGGCACGATGTCTCATAGAAGGCTGATAGCATATACAGCAGATGAAAATGACATTCTGCTGAATAACCTCATACAGCACTATGCAGTCTTGTTTGGCCGGGCCACCCATGATCAGCAGGAGGCGACTGCCCTGTGGAATGACCTAGTCCACAGGGTCAATGATGTTGGACTGCACAATCGCAGTTATGAGCAGGTCTGGCATCATTGTTCTAACTTGCTTCGCAATGCCCATCGGTGTGCTGCTGCAGTCCAGGGGGATCAACTCACCATGGGGGGGGGGCATGCCATCCATCCCCCCTGACATGTGTGGAGGAGCTCCTAGCCAGCCTTCTGGCACCTGCCCGTCCGCACAGCCACCAACCGCCGGACACCTTTTTGGAGGTGGGTGCCACCCACACACCAGCCGAGGAACATGCAGGTAAGGCTACAGGGCACATCAGTAGACCACTGTTGTGTATACATCTGCATCGGTACAGGTAGATCATGCATATTTTACATGTCATAGATATATTTTGTTGCTGCATAGAAGTGATAAACAGATGTGCATATGTGGTAGTATTGTGGAGATGTACTGTTGATGTATAGTAATGCTGCACCCACCCTGTAGCAATGCCACAGGTGTGGCCACTGACATTGCATCTCTCACCCTCTTATGTAAGTCCCCCTGATATACCACCAAGGCAGCGGCCTGTAGCTGGTGAGTATGGTTTATGTAGATGCTTGCCAATACACTGGGCATATAATGGTGACGGTATATTCCATGCACACATCTAACACAGCTACCCAGAATGCATGCTGCACATGTGCACGTATTGTTGCTGTTAAATTCACGGCATCACAGGGGTGACCATGATGGGGTATTGGAAGGGTATGTCAGACACCTGCATAATAACTAACATCCTGTCATTGTGGAATGTGTCTACAGGGAGTAACATAATGGTGGCCGACATGCACAGGGTGAACACTGAATGACAGCAGTGAGGCCATCTAAAACCACTACACACAGGTCAGACAGGTAATGTAGTAACAGGTCTTGTGTTGTGATCACTTGTCTAGGCATTTACAGGACTGATATGTTAATGAGTGGCATCAATGTGTGTATGTTACCAAGCATGATGCAGGATGGGGAGCACATGGAAATATACGTGGGACTGTCTGTAGAGTCACAGACAGTTAGGTATTACGGTGGTGTGTGTGTGTGTGTGTGTGTGTGTGTGTGTGTGTGTGTGTGTGTGTGTGTGTGTGTGTGTATGTGTATGTACTGGTAGGCAATGCTGTACAGGTTTTAAAGTGCGTTTATTGTTTTCCCCCACAGGTGCCGAGGTGGGTCAGGGGCCCTCCTGCATGCAATCTGATGTTGGTGTCCATACAGACACCGAAGATGATGATAGTACTGTTGAGGCACAGGTTGGATGTCAGGAGCCGAAACAGCACCATCATTTGACATCCCCCTTTTAACCACCTCAACCCCGCACACAGTTTCAGTGTCCATACATACCCCATCACCAGTGGCCATAGCAGAGGGACAGCTGGCGTTTGGTGGCTGTGCACAGGAAAGTGTGGTAACCATGCCTACTGTGTCTGGTCACAGCAGGCATAGGCGGATGTCCGGCAGGGCACCGCATAGGCAGATATCCCAGGGTGCTCATGGTAGGGCCACTGGACATTATGCCCCTGGCAGAGGAGGCATAGCAGGCACATGTTTCAGGCTGTCATGGTGACGCAGGCATGTATAGAACATTACACCAGACAGGGCCTGAGGCTGCAGAGTGCTGCTCTCACATCTGCAAGTGACAACACCCATGAACTGGCTGGTGCCATCCGTGTGTTAACTGAGTTCATGGATAGATGGTCTGGTGAGATGATGGCCCTCATCGACCCTGGTCAGTCTGTGCTTGAACGTGTAGTGGGAGTGCGGCGATTGCCTGTGGACGTAGGCCAGCAATGCCAACAGCTGGCAGTCAACGTGGACATGTTAGGACACCAAGGGGCTCCCGTAGTGGCAGTACCAGCCCTGGCTGCACACAGCACATGCATAACTGGCCTGGATTGTGGTATCAGTTACCTGTATGGTTGATGGTGACAGTGGTAACCATAACGTGGTACATGGGACATATAATGGGTGTATCTTGGTGTAATGATAGTATACACAGCACCCACATCCCCCAGTTGATATTGTACTCCATGAAACCCATGATGACACTCATGATGATACCCACCATCACACATTGGCTACGAGTGCAATACAACCCATTGTAGATCCCAACAGTGGTACTACAGGGATATGCATCTAATACACATGCTACTTGCATAGCAGGGTGTTGCATTGTCAGGCCTCACCTATGGGCACCAACAGCACTATTTGTACTACTGTGTGGCAATGGGTATTGTAATAGGAGTATGTGGCCTCAGAATGCTGTACCCTACAGATAAACGGACATGCACACATACACACACTTGCCAGAACATAATGGGTATCCCATGCCTA
Source organism: Protopterus annectens (assembly GCF_019279795.1). Classification (NCBI taxonomy): domain Eukaryota; kingdom Metazoa; phylum Chordata; order Ceratodontiformes; family Protopteridae; genus Protopterus; species Protopterus annectens. Next base: position 355,044,143 of record NC_056740.1, read on the forward strand.
TCAACCCATTTGTACAACACTTTTGTGATGGTACTGCAAGGCTCGTGTAGCCAGTATAGAGAGGAGCTTAACAGGGTACATGTAATGTCCCATACAGCAGCAGCCACAACTGGCTATGGAAATGGGTGTCGTGGTTGTGAAGGCCCTCATTGAATCCCCACATACAGGTGTACTAAAACAAAGATGCTGCTATACTCAGTCATGCACACGTACACATGTGTCAGTACTGGGGTGCATCTATGCAGGTGGTCATAGCTGTGTACCTAGCTATTGTCCAAGGAGAGATGGGTTGTGTAGGGGTTGTGTGTACAGTGATATCCTGTCACCTGCCATGTGGCAGCAGGCAAGCTATTGACAGACACTACTGTGGTGACCCTCAGGGTGGAAGTGACATGCATCAGCCATTCCACCAGGTGCCTCCTGCACATGTCCACTGAGGTAATCAAGTTGACATGCATGCAACATGCATTACAACACATGGTTAGT